>NC_134357.1:307495630-307773130 GCF_048569485.1 Anomaloglossus baeobatrachus | reverse complement strand
CCAAACAGCTGCCTGTGTGAGCTATCTATATATGTGTGTATAGCAGTATAGATGTGTACATATATGGTGGGTACTCACTGTTCTGGATATCAATGTGTACATATATGGTGTATACTCACTATTCTGGATATAAATGGGTACATATATGGTGTGTACTCACTATTCTGGATATAAATGTACATATATTCTGTATACTCACTATTCTGGATATGAATGTGTACATATATGGTGTGTACTCACTGTTCTGGATATGAATGTGTACATATATGGTGTGTACTCACTATTCTGTATATGAATGGGTACATATATGGTGTGTACTCACTATTCTGTATATGAATGGGTACATATATGGTGTGTACTCACTATTCTGGATATAAATGTACATATATATTCTGTATACTCACTATTTTGTAAATGAATGTGTATACTCATTATTCTGTGTATACATTTTTACATATATGGTGTATACTTATTATTCTGTGTATGAGTGTTGAATTTTATATGTACATATATGGTATATACTCACTATTCTGGATATGAATGTACATATATGGTGTGTACTCACTATTCTGGATATGAATGTACATATATGGTGTGTACTCACTATTCTGGATATCAATGTGTACATATATGGTGTGTACTCACTATTCTGTATATCAATGTGTACATATATGGTGTATACTCACTATTCTGTATATGAATGGGTACATATATGGTGTGTACTCACTATTCTGTATATCAATGTGTACATATATGGTGTATACTCACTATTCTGTATATGAATGGGTACATATATGGTGTATACTCACTATTCTGGATATAAATGTACATATATTCTGTATACTCACTATTCTGGATATGAATGTGTACATATATGGTGTGTACTCACTGTTCTGGATATGAATGTGTACATATATGGTGTGTACTCACTATTCTGTATATGAATGGGTACATATATGGTGTGTACTCACTATTCTGTATATGAATGGGTACATATATGGTGTGTACTCACTATTCTGGATATAAATGTACATATATATTCTGTATACTCACTATTTTGTAAATGAATGTGTATACTCATTATTCTGTGTGTAAATTTTTACATATATGGTGTATACTTATTATTCTGTATATGAGTGTTGAATTTTATATGTACATATATGGTATATACTCACTATTCTGGATATGAATGTACATATATGGTGTGTACTCACTATTCTGGATATGAATGTACATATATGGTGTGTACTCACTATTCTGGATATGAATGTACATATATGGTGTATACTCACTATTCTGTATATGAATGTGTACATATATGGTTTATACAAATTATTCTGTATAGTATGAATGCTTAGTTCTGGATATGGATGACAAGGGGGTAGGGGGGGTACATCCTACCTGCCATGGCCAGGTTAAAAACTGTAATGTAAGCCCCTTTGCCTCATCTTGCTCCTCCACCTGCTATGGCAATAGCTGGGCCCTTCTGCCACCCGTCCTGCGCTATTCCTGGCATGAGTCCTATCACTGGGACCATGTGCATTGGAATTGGATGGGATTAAAAGGAACTGTTACAAGCTATGTGTACTCTTTTTTTTTTTTTTTTTTTTTCTTTTTAATTGTCAGGGACAGAGCTGGACAAAATTGTGCAGATTATCCTATGGACTAATATATATGTGTGTATATATATATATATATATATATATATGTGTATGTGTATATATATATATATATATATATATATATATTATTTTTTTTTCCTTTTGAGGAGGGGGGGGAGGGGTTGAAGATGCCCTGGGAAGACCCCTGCTGCACTAGATGTAATAACCTTTTTTATTTTTGCTGTTTTTATGTATAATGAAGATCCAGCAATGAATCTGCATTATTTCTATAGGCAAAACTGAGATATGTTTAATGGGCCTGGATGAGATCATGGACATCGCCACCCTTTTCCTAGCACTGTAATCTGCAAATCTATATGAAAAAAAGCTAAAAAAAAAATCTGTTGAATGTATCAGATTTTCTTCACACACAAAAAAAAACTGGGCAAAAAATGCAATGTGGGAACATGGCCTAAAACTAGACCAGGCAGAAAATGCACTCATGTGGTGGGTGCCATATGATAAATGGGTTGCATCATGCTAGACAGGTTATGCCACCTCATTTGCCTTGATGCCAATATCTTGTGTGGCAATTTTGGCACACGTTGGTGTATTCTAGCCCACACCCCTTGTTCTAGGCAGTATCGTCAGGCACAAAACGCGTCTAACATAAATCAAATGCAGAACGAAACCATTTTTGTTGCAAAGTAGCTTAGTAAATGTTCTCCTTAGCAAAGTTCTGGTACATTAGCATTTCTAATTGTTGCCATTTTCAAGATCACCGCTTGCTTTTAGTGGATGAAGACATACAGACCTAGTAGTATAACTTTACCTTTAGGCTCTTTGTTTTCTAGATCTGCTAAAAACCATTAAGAAATGACACCTTTAGATAATGTGAACATTTTTTCTTTCTAGGTATAACACATGGGAACCAGAGGAAAATATTTTGGACCCCCGGCTTTTGGTTGCCTTTCAGAACAGGTGCGAAATGATTAAAAATAAGTGCAGAAAAATTGTAAAATGGTTTTTATTTTATTTTTTTCCCTATTTTTAATATGTGGCACACACCACACTTTACAACGTTGTCCAATGACTAAATATTAGTTCATTTTGTTATTTAACACAAAACATAATTTTTCAGATGTAATCCATTTAAAAAAATAAATCTGTGGGGTCCAGATATACATTTGATGGTGGTTTTAGTGTTTTCTTTGTTTTACTGGACTTTAGTGATGAGCAAGCACTACTATGCTCGGTACTTATAACGATTAGTGATCACTGATGAGTGAGCACTACTATGCTCGGTACTTATAACGATTAGTGATCACTGATGAGTGAGCACTACTATGCTCGGTACTTATAACGATTAGTGATCATATGAGTGAGCACTACTATGCTCGGTACTTATAACGATTAGTGATCACTGATGAGTGAGCACTACTATGCTCGGTACTTATAACGATTAGTGATCACTGATGAGTGAGCACTACTATGCTCGGTACTTATAACGATTAGTGATCACTGATGAGTGAGCACTACTATGCTCGGTACTTATAACGATTAGTGATCACTGATGAGTGAGCACTACTATGCTCGGTACTTATAACGATTAGTGATCACTGATGAGTGAGCACTACTATGCTCGGTACTTATAACGATTAGTGATCACTGATGAGTGAGCACTACTATGCTCGGTACTTATAACGATTAGTGATCACTGATGAGTTAGCACTACTATGCTCGGTACTTATAACGATTAGTGATCATATGAGTGAGCACTACTATGCTCGGTACTTATAACGATTAGTGATCACTGATGAGTGAGCACTACTATGCTCGGTACTTATAACGATTAGTGATCATATGAGTGAGCACTACTATGCTCGGTACTTATAACGATTAGTGATCACTGATGAGTGAGCACTACTATGCTCGGTACTTATAACGATTAGTGATCACTGATGAGTGAGCACTACTATGCTCGGTACTTATAACGATTAGTGATCACTGATGAGTGAGCACTACTATGCTCGGTACTTATAACGATTAGTGATCACTGATGAGTGAGCACTACTATGCTCGGTACTTATAACGATTAGTGATCACTGATGAGTGAGCACTACTATGCTCGGTACTTATAACGATTAGTGATCATATGAGTGAGCACTACTATGCTCGGTACTTATAACGATTAGTGATCACTGATGAGTGAGCACTACTATGCTCGGTACTTATAACGATTAGTGATCATATGAGTGAGCACTACTATGCTCGGTACTTATAACGATTAGTGATCACTGATGAGTGAGCACTACTATGCTCGGTACTTATAACGATTAGTGATCACTGATGAGTGAGCACTACTATGCTCGGTACTTATAACGATTAGTGATCACTGATGAGTGAGCACTACTATGCTCGGTACTTATAACGATTAGTGATCACTGATGAGTGAGCACTACTATGCTCGGTACTTATAACGATTAGTGATCACTGATGAGTGAGCACTACTATGCTCGGTACTTATAACGATTAGTGATCACTGATGAGTGAGCACTACTATGCTCGGTACTCTTAACGATTAGTGATCACTGATGAGTGAGCACTACTATGCTCGGTACTTATAACGATTAGTGATCACTGATGAGTGAGCACTACTATGCTCGGTACTCTTAACGATTAGTGATCACTGATGAGTGAGCACTACTATGCTCGGTACTTATAACGATTAGTGATCACTGATGAGTGAGCACTACTATGCTCGGTACTCTTAACGATTAGTGATCACTGATGAATGAGCACTACCATACTCAGTACTTATAACGATTAGTGATCATATGAGTGAGCACTACTATGCTCGGCACTCTTAACGATTAGTGATCACTGATGAGTTTGACTACCATGCTCAGGTGCTCTGTACTTGTAATGATTAGTGATCACTCATGAGTGAGCACTACCATGCTCGGTACTCTTAATGATTAGTGATCAGTGATGAGTGGGCACTGCCATGGTTGGTACTTGTAACAATTAGTGATCACTGATGAGTGAGTACTACCATGCTCGGTACTCATAATGATTAGTGCTAGCTGATGAGTGAGCACTACTATGGTTGGGTGCTCGGTACTCGTAACAATTAGTGATGAGTGAGCACTACCATGCTCGGGTGCTCGGTACTCGTAACAATTAGTGATGAGTGAGCACTACCATGCTCGGGTGCTCGGTACTTGTAATGATTAGTGATGAGCGAACACTACCATGCTCGGGTTTTTGGTACTCGTAACAATAAGTGATGAGCGAGCACTACCATGCTTCATACTTGGAACGATTAGTGATGAGCGACCACTACCTTGCTTGGGTGCTCAGTGCTTGTAACGATTAGTGATGAGCGAGCACTGCCATGCTTCATACTCAAAACGATTAGTGATGAGGGGGCGCTACCATGCTTGGGTGGTCAGTACTCGTAACGATTAGTGATGAGCGAGCACTGCCATGCTTCGTACTTGGGACGATTACTGATGAGTGAGCACTACCATGCTCATATGCTCCGTACTCGTAACGATTAGTGATGAGAGGGCACTACTTTGCTCGGGTGCTCTGTACTCATAACGATTAGTGATGAGAGGGCACTACCATGCTCGGGTGCTCTGTACTCATAACGATTAGTGATGAGTGAGCACTACCATGCTTGGGTGCTCGGTACTCGTAATGAGCAGGATGTGCTTAACTTATGTACAGGGTATTATGGAAGTCAGTGGGAAACCGTAGTCAGTTGATGAGAATGCCAGGAGTCAGACCCCCCCCACCGATTGGCTATTGATATCCTAGATATCAATATCAAAGTCAAGAAAGAAAATCTAGTCAGTTTGTGAACCCATCCTTACTTTTCTATGCCATCGAACCGTCCACAGATTCTTACAATGCTGCAAAGTTTCTTTGCTCGTTTTGAGAAACATCCCCCAGGCTACCATTATACAAGCAGTCTACCAAGACTTGAATTGTTCTTTGTCCTTTAACGAGATCATTAGTATCTGAACGCCATTTGACATTTTCTGCTACCTTCTAAATAGTATTTTACAATATAATATACAGATGTAATCTATTTATGTAAATGTATTATTCACATCAGACTTTGGATGACATTGCATCATGTCTCAAGTGACGTTACATCGGGCTTGGGCTTTACTGTGAATACCATGTAACCTGTAATAATGGATGTTTCTTCTCTGACATTTTATATAGGGAGAGGCAGGAGCAAATTCTGGGATACAGAAAACGTGGCCCCAAACCAAAGCACCACATTTTATCAGTAAGTTTTTAATATTCTATGTAAAAAAAATCATATTTTGTGTTAGAACCAAGTGATGAGCGAGCACTATAATGCTTGGGTGCTCCATTCTAGTAACGAGCAGTTAATGCTCAGATGGGCGCGACTCGTGTACCGAGTATAATGGAAGTCAATGAGAAACTCAAGCATTTTTCTTGAAAAATGGTCCAGTTTCCATTGACTTCCATTGTACTCTAGACGAGACAGTCCAAGTGGTCGACTTGGTCATTTCGAGCATTGTAGTGCTCACTCATCAGATTTTGGTTTGCGCTTTCATAGTACCCGCACATCATAAACCTACCGTATTTTTCGGTTTATAAGATGCACCCCAAATTTAGAGAGGGGAAAAAAAAAGGGGGGGGTCTGTGTTACAATCTGGTGGTCTCTTACCGGGGGTAGATGGCAGTGGTGGGGGAGTGGAGTCACAGGAGGCAAGAGCGGTTGTGGAGCAGGTCGATGCGGCTGGTGACCCAGATGCTGTGAGGTAGGCAACTTCCTGAAACTGTCGGCGGTGCGTGTTTCAAAGAAATGGTGCCCGGACTCAGCGCGTGCGCAGATTGAGCTGTCGGCTTAATGACAAGGCGAGATCTCATCTGCGCACGCGCCACCTCCGGGTGCCATTTTCCTTAAGTCCGTTGCTGGAAGATCAATGGACCAGAGGCGGCGTGTGTGCAGATGAGATCTTGAGCCGAGAGCTTCATCTGCACACACGCCATCTCCGGGCGCCATTATTTGAACTCCGATATTTTCAGGATGCCACTGCCCGCCGCCACACAGGCCCCAGCATTGCCTCAGCTTCCCACGACCCCTCTCCACCACCTCCCGGTAAGGTGCATTCGGATTATAAGACTCACCCCTCATTTTCCTCCCAATTTTTAGGGAGGAAAAGTGAGTCTTATAATTCGAAAAATACTGTAATCTAGATTAAATAGCTACTAGTAATGCTTTCTTTTATATTGCAGATACCCTCTTTTGCTCGTCGGTCTAATATTTTAAGTGGCCTTCAGGACTCCTCTGTGGACCACCGCTCTAAACTGGATATAACATCAGTTAAAAAGAGTCAGCCTCATCAATATCAACTCAACAGCAAAAAGCATCACCAGTATCAACCCAATGATCGAGATCATACTGAAAAGCATCACCCCAGCAGCCAAAGGAAATATTATTACCAGCTGAACAGCAAAAGACACCACCATTATCAGCCAGATCCGAAAATGTATGATCAACAACCCTCAGGGAAAGATTTCCAGCATTGTGCTGATCAAAAGACTAGAAGCAAGGAATCGTCATGGCATAATAGCCAGTATGTGGATTTTGGAGTCCATTTGAAGAATGGTTCCGGCACCACCTTAAATGGGGTAGATAAGAACACTTCATCTGTTGGCACCTCCACCAGTCCACCTAAGGAGGTGGCACTAAATGGAGTTGGGGGTAAAATGAAAATTGTGAAGAACAAAAATAAAAATGGAAGGATTGTCATAGTTATGAGTAAATACATGGAAAATGGATTGCAGTCGGTAAAAATTAAATCCTCGGAGGAAGATGGCGGTGCTGTTGTTTCTGGAAACAAAGTGGAAACTCTTGACTCTTGTAATGGTGAAAGGACTTGTAAAGTCTTAGAGGAAAAACAAGAACACTGGAAGAAGAGAGTGGAGTCTAAAATAAGGATTAACGCAGCAAATGACTATGGGAATCAAGGCGCCGTTCCTCTTGCCGGTCTCCAGAGAACCTACTCGAATGTTGACTCTGTCAGTGACAAGCCATTGCAGCTCACCACTAAAAAAGATAGCAACACCGTAATCAACGCTGTTAATGATTCTTCAAAAGATAAAGTGTACACAAACCCCAGAAAGCGCTGCTTATCCGAGATATCTGAGCCAACCCAACCTTGCAAAAAAATCCTCGCTTCTCGAAGCGTCAGTGTTTCCGATAGACTGGAGAACCAGAGCTTGGAGAACTTTCCTTTAGGCCCACAAAAGCCAGACGTAATTCTCCTTGACTCTGACTTGGAAGAGCCCATAGACCTGCGCTGTGTAAAGTCCAGGTGTGACGGTGACCAGGGCGTAAGTAACAATGGGGTGCAAGTGACACCCCAGGAGTTACAACCCGCTGAAACAGACTGTGCAAAGGAGGAGCCACAAACTGTGTTTAGACCGTTTTTTGGAAACATTGTTATTACAGATGTAACTGCCAACTGTCTTACTGTGACTTTCAAGGAGTATATCACAACATGACTACACAAGCCGAGCGTCTTCAGTCACCATACGTCCGATCAGGGAAAATCGTGCATCATACTGGATCCTATATCTTATTTCCAAACTTGACAGCTGTGAGATTTGATCTCTTAAAGCACTTAGAGGCAGAAGCTCTATCATGTAATAGTTACCCTGAAAGTTTCTATATTTATTGGTGCATATTTATATTTGTAGAGGTAACTTGGCTTTTTATTGTTTAAACCTATTTTCCGTGGGAAATGCATTTTCTGTACTCTTGTTGTCAGGACTGTATGCATTTACACTTATGTACAATGTGTATATTTTTGGTGTACTTTATGGGATACAGGAACAATTAAAAATCCAGAGTGTTTGATAGGAAAATGCTGCTATTAGACTAGGCCTAGTGCTTCCAGCAACTGAATGGATGTAAATGTACAGTGGAGAAATGTTATGTAAGTGGTAAAGCCATAGGCTTATCTAGCCTTCAGCCACGGTTAAGCACGATCTGATGCTGTGTAATAATAAAATAAACTTAATCGGATGTAAAGAATGACAAATGTCTCTAGTGTGTGACTTTTTTTATGTAAAATATGCTTTTTGCATCTGATCCCAAAGAGATGTGCTGCAAATGCTCCAAAAACAAACCTGGCACATCTCCTCAATACACCTAATGGGCATGCTAGTACTTTTCACAAGATCGGTAAGACCTAAGATTGGCTGCAGTGGTCACATGATGGCATCCTGTACACAGGTGACCACAGATTGGCTGCAGTAATCACATGCTGGCATCCTGTACACAGGTGACCACAGATTGGCTGCAGTGGTCACATGCTGGCATCCTGTACACAGGTGACCACAGATTGGCTGCAGTGGTCACATGCTGGCATCCTGTACACAGGTGACCACAGATTGGCTGCAGTAGTCACATGCTGGCATCCTGTACACAGGTGACCACAGATTGGCTGCAGTAGTCACATGCTGGCATCCTGTACACAGGTGACCACAGATTGGCTGCAGTGGCCACATGCTTGCATCCTGTACACACAGGTAACCACAGATTGGCTGCACTGGTCACATGCTTGTGGGTTCACCAACAATAGCACATAACTCGGACAAGAGCAATGCAAGGAAAAAGAGATTGTACTCGAATCAATGTTGTTCAATGAGGCCGGACCAATTTTTAAATATGCTCGTTGGAGAATACCCTAAAGCATATGCTTATCCTTTTTACAAGAGGCGGACATCTTCTCTTAATATGGTTAGAAAAATTAAAGAACAAGAACAGCCAAAGATCCGGTATGCCAGAATGTTTGGGCTTGTAACTGTATTCCACAACAGCTAGGATATCTATTCGAGATTAATCATATCTTGGAAAGTGTTTTATCCTAGAAATAGTAAACATGGCCCTGATTCATTGTGTTTTCACCATGTTTGTCATAAATCACTTTAATAAATTGAAAAAATGTTGTGGCTTTTGCCATATTTCACACCAGTTTCACCCTGTTCTGCCCTAAGGTGAAACAGGGGCATGACATTAAGCCAGAAATCACAACACTTGTGGCAAGGCGCACGGCACTTTAGAGATGTGCTCAACACATTAAGGCTGCTTTCACACATCCGGCTTGAGCTCTGCGGCTCAATCCGGCTGTGCAAGCTATGCAACGGATGCGGTGAACACACCGCATCCTTTGCATAAGTTTTTCCTTTGCGGCCAGTCCGGTTTTTGCCGCTTGCGGCATGCTACTGAGCATGCGTAGTGGCAAAAACCGCACGCCATAGACATGCATTGAAAAATGCGCCGCATCGGCCGAATGCGGCGCGATGCGGGTTTTTTGGCCGCACGAAAAAACGTGCCAGGCAACGTTCCATCCGGCCGCCGCATCGGCTAAATCTGCCGCATGCGGCAAAAACCGGATGGAACGCAAGGCCTTGCGGCACTAATTAAAGTCTATGCAGAAAAAACGCAACCGGCAGCAAAAAAAAACGGTTGCGATTTTCCTGCAAAGTGCCGGATTGTGCCGCATTGCAGAAACCGGAGGTGGGAAAGCAGCCTAAAAGGGCACTTTCCACGCTGCGATATCGCTAGCAAGCGTACCTGCCCCCGTCGGTTGTGCGACACGGGCAAATCGCTGCCCATAGCGCACAACATCGCTTTCACCTGTCACACGGACTTACCTTCCCTGCGACGTCACTCTGGCCGACGAACCGCCTCCTTTCTAAGGGGGCAGTTCGTGCGGCGTCACACGGCAGCCGTCCAATAGAAGCGGATGAGCGGCCGGAAGATCCCACCCACCACCTTCTTTTCCGGTGGACGCAGGTAGATGTTCGTCGTTCCTGCGGTGTCACACGTAGCGATGTGTGCTGCCACAGGAACGACGAACAACATCGTACCTGCAGCAGCAACGATATTAAGGAAATTAGCGACGCATCAACGATTTTAGATGTTTTTGAGATCGTTGATCGTCGCTCCTTGGTGTCACGCACTGCGATATCGCTAATGGCACCGAATGTGCGTCGCTAATGACGTGACCCCGACGATATATCGTTAGCGATGTCGCAGAGTGTAATGCACCCTTAAGAGGCATGCGCTTCCTAATGAATCCGGCACATCTGAATTCAATAAGTCCCATCATCAAGATCACTGTTATTGCCGGTCTTGATGAATTGGGGTTATAGTGCTTAGTTGTTTTTCAGATCACAAGTATTATCTGATCCTCTATTAAATCCCCACTCATTACTGGCAGATTTATCACTCATTGGTGTAACAAGGCCAGTTATACAGGATAGCTGATCACAGTAGGTCTGACCTCTGGAATATGAGGCTGGGCCAGCTCACCATTGCTTCAGTTGTTACCTATGGCACTACCAGAAATTGTCAAGCACAGCGCTTAGCTAACTCTACCAGTCCCGTACACAATGTATGCCAACAATCCAATCTAATAGGATTTCCGAGTTCTGTGCTCACATTCCGACCTTCACTGATCAGCAGTTTATCACTTGTGGATAGCTAATGAATTCCCAAGTTGGTAATAACACTATAATGGAATTTTCATACATTTGCGGTAAAGACAACACAATAGGTTCTCTAGGATGTGGCCAGATATAGGCTACAGGTTTGTTTTCTGTTTGTTCCAACTGTTGGCGCATTTTTATTCTAAATGAGTATTGTTGTATCCCACAGAAATAGCCTCATTTATAACTATTGAATTCTGAGCTCTTAAAGGGGTTGGTTCATGAGGACATACCCTGCTCATATACCCCATTATGGCATAGGATGCCATGCTCATGCACTTTATGCTCTATATAGTGATGGTAAGCAAATAAAGTGAAGAAGGAGATCATGGACGCCATGAATGCTTTATTTCTCTTCGGTTGAACATATGGGTTTGAGGATGCTCCATTTTTCATGTGCATCCACTGGGAGTTGTGCAATCATTGTATCACAATGACAGCTATTCAATTAGCTATATACTACATCTCCCTGGCTGTTGGAGGAAAAATGTCTGGCTGGGCATGATTTTCTTTGGAATATCAGCTGATTGGCAGGGGTGCGACCCAGGACAATAAGCTGATTACCCAGGCAGCCACATTTTGAAATTAGTTGTCTGTGACGGGACATGTCTTTATTTCTACACATTCTTTATATAATGAAGGACAACTGAATTTGTAGGATTTCACAGGTACAAGGGAGCAGTGCAAGAGAACTGAAAAGAAAAAATGTCAGGCCTCCTTTGTCGGTGTATAAAAGGGTAACAAAAAAATGCAAAGTGTGTGTGTGTGTGTATATATATATATACAGTACAGACCTTCTCATTCAATGAGTTTTCTTTATTTTCAGGACTCTGAAAATTGTAGATTCACATTGAAGGCATCAAAACTATGAATTAAAACGTGGAATGAAATAGTTAAAAAAGTGTGAAACAACTGAAAATATGTCTTATATTCTAGGTTCTTCAAAGTAGCCGCCTTTTGCTTTTATTACTGCTTTGCACACTCTTGGCATTCTCTTGATGAGCTTCAAGAGGTAGTCACCGGAAATGGTCTTCCAACAGTCTTGAAGGAGTTCCCAGAGATGCTTAGCACTTGTTGGCCCTTTTGCCTTCACTCTGCGGTCCAGCTCACCCCAAACCATCTCGATTGGGTTCAGGTCTGGTGACTGTGGAGACCAGGTCATCTGGCGTAGCACCCCATCACTCTCCTTCTTAGTCAAATAGCCCTTACACAGCCTGGAGGTGTGTTTGGGGTCATTGTCCTGTTGAAAAATAAATGATGGTCCAACTAAACGCAAACCGGATGGAATAGCATGCCGCTGCAAGATGCCGTGGTGGTAGCCATGCTGGTTCAGTATGCCTTCAATTTTGAATAAATCCCCAACAGTGTCACCAGCAAAGCACCCCCACACCATCACTCCTCCTCCTCCATGCTTTACGGTGGGAGCCAGGCATGTAGAGTCCATCCGTTCACCTTTTCTACAAAGACACGGTGGTTGGATCCAAAGATCTCAAATTTGGACTCATCAGACCAAAGCACAAATTTCCACTGGTCTAATGTCTATTCCTTGTGTTCTTTAGCCCAAACAAATCTCTTCTGCTTGTTGCCTGTCCTTAGCAGTGGTTTCCTAGCAGCTATTTTACCACGAAGGCCTGCTGCACAAAGTCTCCTCTTAATAGTTGTTCTAGAGATGAGAAGGTGTGTCCAAACTTTTGGTCTGTACTGTATATAATAATAATTTTCCTCCATTATATTAGTACCTGCTGCCTTTAAATGACCATCAATCAGGTAAATCCAAGTCAATGGGTGGAAGATTTAGGCTATGTGCCCACGGGCGCTCGTACCTGCGGATGTATCCGCAGGTACGAGCGCATGTTTCCCGCAGCTGCCCGCCGGCATCCGCAGCTATTTTTAGCTGTGAGATTACAGCGGAATAGCTGCGGGAAACATGCGGACATTCATGCGGCTTACCTGCGGACGTCCCGGCCTCTATCTCCATAGCGGAGGGCCGGGACATCCGCAGGTAATTCCGCAGGAATAATTGACATGCAATTATACCTGCGGATGCGGACATCCGCAGCATGTTCGGCAGCCGCACTTTCCACAGCGTGGACACAGCACTCCCCATGTCCCATAGGATAATATGGGGAGTGCCTGTACATGCTAAAACCTGCAGATTTATCTGGAAAATCTAGAAAAATCCGCAGGTTTTCCGCGGCAAAACCCGCACAAACAAGCTCCTGTAGGCACAGGGCCTAAAGAGGTAGTTCATGCCTTTTCATTATTGGCCACATTGATATGTTGAGAAACAAGATTTCTCTCAAAAACCTTGTGTTGCCAATAGTGCCTGTGAGCAGCGCTATTGTGGTCCGCTCATCCTCCATCGCGTGACTCCCAGGCTCCATGACTTCTAATGTCCGGTGATGTCACATCAACTTCCAGTTGACCTGACAGCGCTGCGGCCGTCCCCAGTCTCCATAAGTCACTGGGGTGTTGGCGGCATTTCACCGCTCGTCACAGCCCAGCATTGCTCCTACTTGAGGCGCTCTGCAGTGGAGGAAGGAGCAGGGAGATGCTGCGCTGTGACGAGCGGTGAAACACCGCCATAGCCCAGTCACTCAGGAAGTCTGAGGCCGCCTCAGTTGATGTGACATCACCGGACACCAGAGGTCACGTCAAGGGGGTGAGCGGACGCAATAGCACCACTCACAGGCACTATTGGCAACACAAAGCATTTGATAGAAACCATAATATCAATGTCGCCAGTAATGAAAAGGCGTGAACCACCCCTTTAAGGGTCTGTTTATCCAGGCTGACAAACTTTTGTAAAAAAAAAAAGAATACTAAGGGATTACAATATTGGGAAGTTGGTGAAAAGAAAATAATATAAACAGTACAACTACTCTAATGGGTGAGGTACGCCAATAAACTGCATAAAACAATCGTTAATGAGGACGTCTACCAAAACTTGTGAAACAGGCACGAGAGCACAAACATATCTGATATCTGTATGACATGAATGCATAATGTGAGAGCAATAGAATTCACACCCAAAAGAAAATTGTGAATAAGGAACATTAAATGCATTACAGAATATGAAGAAAAAGCTAACAACTGTAATATGGGTCCACACCACAGTGCTGGAGTGTCGTCCACGTTGTACCAAGCACTTCTGTAAATGGCCATGTTCATGAGGCCATAATGTACGTTAGATCTCTCACTGATGTACAAACAAAAAGTCTTTATTCGCTTGTAATTAGTGATGAGTGAGCACTCCAATGTTCATGTACTCTACTCATAATGATTAGTAATGAACGAGCACTACCATGCTCAGGTGCTCGGTACTCCTAATGATTAGTGATGAGTGAGCACTACCATGCTCGGGTGCTCGGTACTCCTAATGATTAGTGATGAGCGAGCACTGCCATGCTCGGGACTCATACGATTAGTAATGATTAGTGATAAGTGAGCACTACCATGCTCGGGTGCTCCGTACTCATAACAATTAGTGATGAGCGAGCACTACCATGCTCGGGTGCTCCGTACTCATAATGATTAGTGATGAGCGAGCACTACCATGCTCGGGTGATCAGTACTCGTAATGATTAGTGATGAGCGAGCACTACCATGCTCGGGTGATCAGTACTCGTAATGATTAGTGATGAGTGAGTACTACCATGCTCGGGTGCTCAGTACTCGTAAGGATTAGTGATGAGTGAGCACTACCATGCTCGGGTGCTCGGTACTCGTAATGATTAGTGATGAGTGAGCACTACCATGCTCGGGTGCTCTGTACTCGTAAGGATTAGTGATGAGTGAGCACTACCATGCTCGGGTGCTCGGTACTCGTAAGGATTAGTGATGAGTGAGCACTACCATGCTCGGGTTCTCGGTACTCGTAATGATTAGTGATGAGCGAGCACTACCATGCTCGGGTGATCAGTACTCGTAATGATTAGTGATGAGCGAGCACTACCATGCTCGGGTGATCAGTACTCGTAATGATTAGTGATGAGTGAGTACTACCATGCTCGGGTGCTCAGTACTCGTAAGGATTAGTGATGAGTGAGCACTACCATGCTCGGGTGCTCGGTACTCGTAATGATTAGTGATGAGTGAGCACTACCATGCTCGGGTGCTCTGTACTCGTAAGGATTAGTGATGAGTGAGCACTACCATGCTCGGGTGCTCGGTACTCGTAATGATTAGTGATGAGTGAGCACTACCATGCTCGGGTGATCAGTACTCGTAATGATTAGTGATGAGCGAGCACTACCATGCTCGGGTGATCAGTACTCGTAATGATTAGTGATGAGTGAGCACTACCATGCTCGGGTGCTCCGTACTCATAACAATTAGTGATGAGCGAGCACTACCATGCTCGGGTGCTCCGTACTCATAATGATTAGTGATGAGCGAGCACTACTATGCTCGGGTGATCAGTACTCGTAATGATTAGTGATGAGCGAGCACTACCATGCTCGGGTGATCAGTACTCGTAATGATTAGTGATGAGTGAGTACTACCATGCTCGGGTGCTCAGTACTCCTAATGATTAGTGATGAGTGAGCACTACCATGCTCGGGTGCTCGGTACTCCTAATGATTAGTGATGAGCGAGCACTGCCATGCTCGGGACTCATACGATTAGTAATGATTAGTGATGAGTGAGCACTACCATGCTCGGGTGCTCCGTACTCATAACAATTAGTGATGAGCGAGCACTAACATGCTCGGGTGCTCCGTACTCATGATTAGTGATGAGCGAGCACTACTATGCTCGGGTGATCAGTACTCGTAATGATTAGTGATGAGCGAGCACTACCATGCTCGGGTGATCAGTACTCGTAATGATTAGTGATGAGTGAGTACTACCATGCTCTGGTGCTCAGTACTCGTAAGGATTAGTGATGAGTGAGCACTACCATGCTCGGGTGCTCGGTACTCGTAAGGATTAGTGATGAGTGAGCACTACCATGCTCGGGTTCTCGGTACTCGTAATGATTAGTGATGAGCGAGCACTACTATGCTCGGGTGATCAGTACTCGTAATGATTAGTGATGAGCGAGCACTACCATGCTCGGGTGATCAGTACTCGTAATGATTAGTGATGAGTGAGTACTACCATGCTCGGGTGCTCAGTACTCGTAAGGATTAGTGATGAGTGAGCACTACCATGCTCGGGTGCTCGGTACTCGTAATGATTAGTGATGAGTGAGCACTACCATGCTCGGGTGCTCTGTACTCGTAAGGATTAGTGATGAGTGAGCACTACCATGCTCGGGTGCTCGGTACTCGTAAGGATTAGTGATGAGTGAGCACTACCATGCTCGGGTTCTCGGTACTCGTAATGATTAGTGATGAGCGAGCACTACCATGCTCGGGTGATCAGTACTCGTAATGATTAGTGATGAGCGAGCACTACCATGCTCGGGTGATCAGTACTCGTAATGATTAGTGATGAGTGAGTACTACCATGCTCGGGTGCTCAGTACTCGTAAGGATTAGTGATGAGTGAGCACTACCATGCTCGGGTGCTCGGTACTCGTAATGATTAGTGATGAGTGAGCACTACCATGCTCGGGTGCTCTGTACTCGTAAGGATTAGTGATGAGTGAGCACTACCATGCTCGGGTGCTCGGTACTCGTAATGATTAGTGATGAGTGAGCACTACCATGCTCGGGTGATCAGTACTCGTAATGATTAGTGATGAGCGAGCACTACCATGCTCGGGTGATCAGTACTCGTAATGATTAGTGATGAGTGAGTACTACCATGCTCGGGTGCTCAGTACTCGTAAGGATTAGTGATGAGTGAGCACTACCATGCTCGGGTGCTCGGTACTCGTAAGGATTAGTAATGAGTGAGCACTACCATGCTCGGGTTCTCGGTACTCGTAATGATTAGTGATGAGTGAGCACTACCATGCTCGGGTGATCAGTACTCGTAATGATTAGTGATGAGTGAGCACTATCATGCTCGGGTGCTCTGTAGTCATAATGATTAGTGATGAGTGAGCACTACCATGCTCGGGTGCTCGGTACTCCTAATGATTAGTGATGAGCGAGCACTACCATGCTCGGGACCCATACGATTAGTAATGATTAGTGATGAGTGAGCACTACCATGCTCGGGTGCTCCGTACTCATAACAATTAGTGATGAGTGAGCACTACCATGCTCGGGTGCTCAGTACTCGTAAGGATTAGTGATGAGTGAGCACTACCATGCTCGGTTGCTCGGTACTCGTAATGATTAGTGAGGAGTGAGCAGTACCATGCTCGGGTGCTCAGTACTCGTAAGGATTAGTGATGAGTGAGCACTACCATGCTTGGGTGCTCAGTACTCGTAAGGATTAGTGATGAGTGAGCACTACCATGCTCGGTTGCTCGGTACTCGTAATGATTAGTGAGGAGTGAGCACTACCATGCTCGAGTGCTCAGTACTCGTAAGGATTAGTGATGAGTGAGCACTACCATGCTCGGGTGCTCAGTACTCGTAAGGATTAGTGATGAGTGAGCACTACCATGCTCGGTTGCTCGGTACTCGTAATGATTAGTGAGGAGTGAGCACTACCATGCTCGGGTGCTCAGTACTCGTAAGGATTAGTGATGAGTGAGCACTACTATGCTCGGGTGCTCAGTACTCGTAATGATTAGTGAGGAGTGAGCACTACCATGCTCGAGTGCTCAGTACTCGTAAGGATTAGTGATGAGTGAGCACTACCATGCTCGGGTGCTCGGTACTCGTAATGATTAGTGATGAGTGAGCACTACCATGCTCGGGTGCTCTGTACTCGTAAGGATTAGTGATGAGTGAGCACTACCATGCTCGGGTGCTCGGTACTCGTAATGATTAGTGATGAGTGAGCACTACCATGCTCGGGTGATCAGTACTCGTAATGATTAGTGATGAGCGAGCACTACCATGCTCGGGTGATCAGTACTCGTAATGATTAGTGATGAGTGAGTACTACCATGCTCGGGTGCTCAGTACTCGTAAGGATTAGTGATGAGTGAGCACTACCATGCTCGGGTGCTCGGTACTCGTAAGGATTAGTGATGAGTGAGCACTACCATGCTCGGGTTCTCGGTACTCGTAATGATTAGTGATGAGTGAGCACTACCATGCTCGGGTGATCAGTACTCGTAATGATTAGTGATGAGTGAGCACTATCATGCTCGGGTGCTCTGTAGTCATAATGATTAGTGATGAGTGAGCACTACCATGCTCGGGTGCTCGGTACTCCTAATGATTAGTGATGAGCGAGCACTACCATGCTCGGGACCCATACGATTAGTAATGATTAGTGATGAGTGAGCACTACCATGCTCGGGTGCTCCGTACTCATAACAATTAGTGATGAGTGAGCACTACCATGCTCGGGTGCTCAGTACTCGTAAGGATTAGTGATGAGTGAGCACTACCATGCTCGGTTGCTCGGTACTCGTAATGATTAGTGAGGAGTGAGCAGTACCATGCTCGGGTGCTCAGTACTCGTAAGGATTAGTGATGAGTGAGCACTACCATGCTTGGGTGCTCAGTACTCGTAAGGATTAGTGATGAGTGAGCACTACCATGCTCGGTTGCTCGGTACTCGTAATGATTAGTGAGGAGTGAGCACTACCATGCTCGAGTGCTCAGTTCTCGTAAGGATTAGTGATGAGTGAGCACTACCATGCTCGGGTGCTCAGTACTCGTAAGGATTAGTGATGAGTGAGCACTACCATGCTCAGTTGCTCGGTACTCGTAATGATTAGTGAGGAGTGAGCACTACCATGCTCGGGTGCTCAGTACTCGTAAGGATTAGTGATGAGTGAGCACTACTATGCTCGGGTGCTCAGTACTCGTAATGATTAGTGAGGAGTGAGCACTACCATGCTCGAGTGCTCAGTACTCGTAAGGATTAGTGATGAGTGAGCACTACCATGCTCGGGTGCTCAGTACTCGTAAGGATTAGTGATGAGTGAGCACTACCATGCTCGGGTGCTCAGTACTCGTAACGATTAGTGATGAGTGAGCACTACCATGCTCGGTTGCTCGGTACTCGTAATGATTAGTGAGGAGTGAGCACTACCATGCTCGGGTGCTCAGTACTCGTAAGGATTAGTGATGAGTGAGCACTACCATGCTCGGGTGCTCAGTACTCGTAAGGATTAGTGATGAGTGAGCACTACCATGCTCGGGTGCTCGGTACTCGTAACGATTAGTGATGAGTGAGCACTACCATGCTCGGTTGCTCGGTACTCGTAATGATTAGTGAGGAGTGAGCACTACCATGCTCGGGTGCTCAGTACTCGTAAGGATTAGTGATGAGTGAGCACTACCATGCTCGGGTGCTCGGTACTCGTAAGGATTAGTGATGAGTGAGCACTACCATGCTCGGGTGCTCAGTACTCGTAAGGATTAGTGATGAGTGAGCACTACCATGCTCGGTTGCTCGGTACTCGTAATGATTAGTGAGGAGTGAGCACTACCATGCTCGGGTGCTCAGTACTCGTAAGGATTAGTGATGAGTGAGCACTACCATGCTCGGGTGCTCAGTACTCGTAAGGATTAGTGATGAGTGAGCACTACCATGCTCGGTTGCTCGGTACTCGTAATGATTAGTGAGGAGTGAGCACTACCATGCTCAGGTGCTCGGTACCTGTAATGATTAGTGATGAATGAGCACTACCATGCTCGGGTGCTCGGTACTCGTAAGGATTAGTGATGAATGAGCACTACCATGCTCGGGTGCTCAGTACTCGTAAGGATTAGTGATGAGTGAGCACTACCATGCTTGGGTGCTCAGTACTCGTAAGGATTAGTGATGAGTGAGCACTACCATGCTCGGGTGCTCGGTACTCGAAATGATTAGTGATGAGTGAGCACTACCATGCTCGGGTGCTCAGTACTCGTAATGATTAGTGATGAGTGAGCACTACCATGCTCGGGTGCTCGGTACTCCTAATGATTAGTGATGAGCGAGCACTACCATGCTCGGGACCCATACGATTAGTAATGATTAGTGATGAGTGAGCACTACCATGCTCGGGTGCTCCGTACTCATAACAATTAGTGATGAGTGAGCACTACCATGCTCGGGTGCTCAGTACTCGTAAGGATTAGTGATGAGTGAGCACTACCATGCTCGGTTGCTCGGTACTCGTAATGATTAGTGAGGAGTGAGCAGTACCATGCTCGGGTGCTCAGTACTCGTAAGGATTAGTGATGAGTGAGCACTACCATGCTTGGGTGCTCAGTACTCGTAAGGATTAGTGATGAGTGAGCACTACCATGCTCGGTTGCTCGGTACTCGTAATGATTAGTGAGGAGTGAGCACTACCATGCTCGAGTGCTCAGTACTCGTAAGGATTAGTGATGAGTGAGCACTACCATGCTCGGGTGCTCAGTACTCGTAAGGATTAGTGATGAGTGAGCACTACCATGCTCGGTTGCTCGGTACTCGTAATGATTAGTGAGGAGTGAGCACTACCATGCTCGGGTGCTCAGTACTCGTAAGGATTAGTGATGAGTGAGCACTACCATGCTCGGGTGCTCAGTACTCGTAATGATTAGTGAGGAGTGAGCACTACCATGCTCGAGTGCTCAGTACTCGTAAGGATTAGTGATGAGTGAGCACTACCATGCTCGGGTGCTCAGTACTCGTAAGGATTAGTGATGAGTGAGCACTACCATGCTCGGGTGCTCGGTACTCGAAATGATTAGTGATGAGTGAGCACTACCATGCTCGGGTGATCAGTACTCGTAAGGATTAGTGATGAGTGAGCACTACCATGCTCGGGTGCTCAGTACTCGTAAGGATTAGTGATGAGTGAGCACTACCATGCTCGGGTGCTCAGTACTCGTAAGGATTAGTGATGAGTGAGCACTACCATGCTCGGGTGCTCGGTACTCGTAACGATTAGTGATGAGTGAGCACTACCATGCTCGGTTGCTCGGTACTCGTAATGATTAGTGAGGAGTGAGCACTACCATGCTCGGGTGCTCAGTACTCGTAAGGATTAGTGATGAGTGAGCACTACCATACTCGGGTGCTCGGTACTCGTAATGATTAGTGATGAGTGAGCACTACCATGCTCGGGTGCTCAGGACTCGTAATGATTAGTGATGAGTGAGCACTACCATGCTCGGGTGCTCAGTACTCGTAAGGATTAGTGATGAGTGAGCACTACCATGCTCGGTTGCTCGGTACTCGTAATGATTAGTGAGGAGTGAGCACTACCATGCTCGGGTGCTCAGTACTCGTAAGGATTAGTGATGAGTGAGCACTACCATGCTCGGGTGCTCAGTACTCGTAAGGATTAGTGATGAGTGAGCACTACCATGCTCGGTTGCTCGGTACTCGTAATGATTAGTGAGGAGTGAGCACTACCATGCTCAGGTGCTCGGTACTCGTAATGATTAGTGATGAATGAGCACTACCATGCTCGGGTGCTCGGTACTCGTAAGGATTAGTGATGAATGAGCACTACCATGCTCGGGTGCTCAGTACTCGTAAGGATTAGTGATGAGTGAGCACTACCATGCTCGGGTGCTCAGTACTCGTAAGGATTAGTGATGAGTGAGCACTACCATGCTCGGGTGCTCGGTACTCGAAATGATTAGTGATGAGTGAGCACTACCATGCTCGGGTGCTCAGTACTCGTAATGATTAGTGATGAGTGAGCACTACCATGCTCGGGTGCTCGGTACTCCTAATGATTAGTGATGAGCGAGCACTACCATGCTCGGGACCCATACGATTAGTAATGATTAGTGATGAGTGAGCACTACCATGCTCGGGTGCTCCGTACTCATAACAATTAGTGATGAGTGAGCACTACCATGCTCGGGTGCTCAGTACTCGTAAGGATTAGTGATGAGTGAGCACTACCATGCTCGGGTGCTCGGTACTCGTAAGGATTAGTGATGAGTGAGCACTACCATGCTCGGTTGCTCGGTACTCGTAATGATTAGTGAGGAGTGAGCAGTACCATGCTCGGGTGCTCAGTACTCGTAAGGATTAGTGATGAGTGAGCACTACCATGCTTGGGTGCTCAGTACTCGTAAGGATTAGTGATGAGTGAGCACTACCATGCTCGGTTGCTCGGTACTCGTAATGATTAGTGAGGAGTGAGCACTACCATGCTCGAGTGCTCAGTACTCGTAAGGATTAGTGATGAGTGAGCACTACCATGCTCGGGTGCTCAGTACTCGTAAGGATTAGTGATGAGTGAGCACTACCATGCTCGGTTGCTCGGTACTCGTAATGATTAGTGAGGAGTGAGCACTACCATGCTCGGGTGCTCAGTACTCGTAAGGATTAGTGATGAGTGAGCACTACCATGCTCGGGTGCTCAGTACTCGTAATGATTAGTGAGGAGTGAGCACTACCATGCTCGAGTGCTCAGTACTCGTAAGGATTAGTGATGAGTGAGCACTACCATGCTCGGGTGCTCAGTACTCGTAAGGATTAGTGATGAGTGAGCACTACCATGCTCGGGTGCTCGGTACTCGAAATGATTAGTGATGAGTGAGCACTACCATGCTCGGGTGATCAGTACTCGTAAGGATTAGTGATGAGTGAGCACTACCATGCTCGGGTGCTCAGTACTCGTAAGGATTAGTGATGAGTGAGCACTACCATGCTCGGGTGCTCAGTACTCGTAAGGATTAGTGATGAGTGAGCACTACCATGCACGGGTGCTCGGTACTCGTAACGATTAGTGATGAGTGAGCACTACCATGCTCGGTTGCTCGGTACTCGTAATGATTAGTGAGGAGTGAGCACTACCATGCTCGGGTGCTCAGTACTCGTAAGGATTAGTGATGAGTGAGCACTACCATACTCGGGTGCTCAGTACTCGTAAGGATTAGTGATGAGTGAGCACTACCATGCTCGGTTGCTCGGTACTCGTAATGATTAGTGAGGAGTGAGCACTACCATGCTCGGGTGCTCAGTACTCGTAAGGATTAGTGATGAGTGAGCACTACCATGCTCGGGTGCTCAGTACTCGTAATGATTAGTGAGGAGTGAGCACTACCATGCTCGAGTGCTCAGTACTCGTAAGGATTAGTGATGAGTGAGCACTACCATGCTCGGGTGCTCAGTACTCGTAAGGATTAGTGATGAGTGAGCACTACCATGCTCGGGTGCTCGGTACTCGAAATGATTAGTGATGAGTGAGCACTACCATGCTCGGGTGATCAGTACTCGTAAGGATTAGTGATGAGTGAGCACTACCATGCTCGGGTGCTCAGTACTCGTAAGGATTAGTGATGAGTGAGCACTACCATGCTCGGGTGCTCAGTACTCGTAAGGATTAGTGATGAGTGAGCACTACCATGCACGGGTGCTCGGTACTCGTAACGATTAGTGATGAGTGAGCACTACCATGCTCGGTTGCTCGGTACTCGTAATGATTAGTGAGGAGTGAGCACTACCATGCTCGGGTGCTCAGTACTCGTAAGGATTAGTGATGAGTGAGCACTACCATGCTCGGGTGATCAGTACTCGTAAGGATTAGTGATGAGTGAGCACTACCATGCTCGGGTGCTCAGTACTCGTAAGGATTAGTGATGAGTGAGCACTACCATGCTCGGGTGCTCAGTACTCGTAAGGATTAGTGATGAGTGAGCACTACCATGCACGGGTGCTCGGTACTCGTAACGATTAGTGATGAGTGAGCACTACCATGCTCGGTTGCTCGGTACTCGTAATGATTAGTGAGGAGTGAGCACTACCATGCTCGGGTGCTCAGTACTCGTAAGGATTAGTGATGAGTGAGCACTACCATGCTCGGTTGCTCGGTACTCGTAATGATTAGTGATGAGTGAGCACTACCATGCTCGGGTGCTCGGTACTCGTAATGATTAGTGATGAGTGAGCACTACCATGCTCGGGTGCTCGGTACTCGTAATGATTAGTGATGAGTGAGCACTACCATGCTCGGGTGCTCAGTACTCGTAAGGATTAGTGATGAGTGAGCACTACCATGCTCGGGTGCTCGGTACTCGTAATGATTAGTGAGGAGTGAGCACTACCATGCTCGGGTGCTCAGTACTCGTAATGATTAGTGATGAGTGAGCACTACCATGCTCGGGTGCTCGGTACTCGTAATGATTAGTGATGAGTGAGCACTACCATGCTCGGGTGCTCGGTACTCGTAATGATTAGTGATGAGTGAGCACTACCATGCTCGGGTGCTCAGTACTCGTAAGGATTAGTGATGAGTGAGCACTACCATGCTCGGTTGCTCGGTACTCGTAATGATTAGTGAGTAGTGAGCACTACCATGCTCGGGTGCTCAGTACTCGTAAGGATTAGTGATGAGTGAGCACTACCATGCTCGGGTGCTCAGTACTCGTAAGGATTAGTGATGAGTGAGCACTACCATGCTCGGTTGCTCGGTACTCGTAATGATTAGTGAGGAGTGAGCACTACCATGCTCAGGTGCTCGGTACTCGTAATGATTAGTGATGAATGAGCACTACCATGCTCGGGTGCTTGGTACTCGTAAGGATTAATGATGAATGAGCACTACCATGCTCGGGTGCTCAGTACTCGTAAGGATTAGTGATGAGTGAGCACTACCATGCTCGGGTGCTCAGTACTCGTAAGGATTAGTGATGAGTGAGCACTACCATGCTCGGGTGCTCGGTACTCGAAATGATTAGTGATGAGTGAGCACTACCATGCTCGGGTGCTCTGTACTCGTAATGATTATTGATGAGTGAGCACTACCATGCTCGGGTGCTCAGTACTCGTAAGGATTAGTGATGAGTGAGCACTACCATGCTCGGGTGCTCAGTACTCGTAAGGATTAGTGATGAGTGAGCACTACCATGCTCGGGTGCTCAGTACTCGTAATGATTAGTGATGAGTGAGCACTACCATGCTCGGGTGCTCAGTACTCATAATGATTAGTGAGGAGTGAGCACTACCATGCTCAGGTGCTCGGTACTCGTAATGATTAGTGATGAGTGAGCACTACCATGCTCGGGTGCTCGGTACTCGTAAGGATTAGTGATGAATGAGCACTACCATGCTCGCGTGCTCAGTACTCGTAATGATTAGTGATGAGTGAGCACTATCATGCTCGGGTGCTCTGTAGTCATAATGATTAGTGATGAGTGAGCACTACCATGCTCGGGTGCTCGGTACTCCTAATGATTAGTGATGAGCGAGCACTACCATGCTCGGGACTCATATGATTAGTAATGATTAGTGATGAGTGAGCACTACCATGCTCGGGTGCTCCGTACTCATAACAATTAGTGATGAGTGAGCACTACCATGCTCGGGTGCTCAGTACTCGTAAGGATTAGTGATGAGTGAGCACTACCATGCTCGGTTGCTCGGTACTCGTAATGATTAGTGAGGAGTGAGCAGTACCATGCTTGGGTGCTCAGTACTCGTAAGGATTAGTGATGAGTGAGCACTATTATGCTCGGTTGCTCGGTACTCGTAATGATTAGTGAGGAGTGAGCACTACCATGCTCGAGTGCTCAGTACTCGTAAGGATTAGTGATGAGTGAGTACTACCATGCTCGGGTGCTCGGTACTCGTAAGGATTAGTGATGAGCGAGCACTACCATGCTCAGGTGCTCAGTACTCGTAAGGATTAGTGATGAGTGAGCACTACCATGCTCGGTTGCTCTGTACTCGTAATGATTAGTGAGGAGTGAGCACTACCATGCTCGGGTGCTCAGTACTCGTAAGGATTAGTGATGAGTGAGCACTACCATGCTCGGGTGCTCAGTACTCGTAAGGATTAGTGATGAGTGAGCACTACCATGCTCGGGTGCTCGGTACTCGTAATAATTAGTGAGGAGTGAGCACTACCATGCTCGGGTGCTTGGTACTCGTAATGATTAGTGATGAGTGAGCACTACCATGCTCGGTTGCTCGGTACTCGTAATAATTAGTGAGGAGTGAGCACTACCATCCTCGGGTGCTCAGTACTCGTAATGATTAGTGATGAGTGAGCACTACCATGCTCGGGTGCTCGGTACTCGTAATGATTAGTGATGAGTGAGCACTACCATGCTCGGGTGCTCAGTACTCGTAATGATTAGTGATGAGTGAGCACTACCATGTTCGGGTGCTCAGTACTCGTAATGATTAGTGATGAATGAGCACTACCATCCTCGGGTGCTCAGTACTCGTAATGATTAGTGATGAGTGAGCACTACCATGCTCGGGTGCTCAGTACTCGTAAGGATTAGTGATGAGTGAACACTACCATGCTCAGTTGCTCGGTACTCGTAATGATTAGTGAGGAGTGAGCACTACCATGCTCGGGTGCTCAGTACTCGTAAGGATTAGTGATGAGTGAGCACTACCATGCTCGGGTGCTCAGTACTCGTAATGATTAGTGATGAGTGAGCACTATCATGCTCGGGTGCTCGGTACTCCTAATGATTAGTGATGAGCGAGCACTACCATGCTCGGGACCCATACGATTAGTAATGATTAGTGATGAGTGAGCACTACCATGCTCGGGTGCTCCGTACTCATAACAATTAGTGATGAGTGAGCACTACCATGCTCGGGTGCTCAGTACTCGTAAGGATTAGTGATGAGTGAGCACTACCATGCTCGGTTGCTCGGTACTCGTAATGATTAGTGAGGAGTGAGCAGTACCATGCTTGGGTGCTCAGTACTCGTAAGGATTAGTGATGAGTGAGCACTACCATGCTCGGGTGCTCAGTACTCGTAAGGATTAGTGATGAGTGAGCACTACCATGCTCGGTTGCTCGGTACTCGTAATGATTACTGAGGAGTGAGCACTACCATGCTCGGGTGATCAGTACTCGTAAGGATTAGTGATGAGTGAGCACTACCATGCTCGGTTGCTCGGTACTCGTAATGATTAGTGAGGAGTGAGCACTACCATGCTCGGGTGCTCAGTACTCGTAAGGATTAGTGATGAGTGAGCACTACCATGCTCGGGTGCTCAGTACTCGTAATGATTAGTGAGGAGTGAGCACTACCATGCTCGAGTGCTCAGTACTCGTAAGGATTAGTGATGAGTGAGCACTACCATGCTCGGGTGCTCAGTACTCGTAAGGATTAGTGATGAGTGAGCACTACCATGCTCGGGTGCTCAGTACTCGTAAGGATTAGTGATGAGTGAGCACTACCATGCTCGAGTGCTCAGTACTCGTAACGATTAGTGATGAGTGAGCACTACCATGCTCGGTTGCTCGGTACTCGTAATGATTAGTGAGGAGTGAGCACTACCATGCTCGGGTGCTCAGTACTCGTAAGGATTAGTGATGAGTGAGCACTACCATGCTCGGGTGCTCGGTACTCGTAAGGATTAGTGATGAGTGAGCACTACCATGCTCGGGTGCTCAGTACTCGTAAGGATTAGTGATGAGTGAGCACTACCATGCTCGGTTGCTCGGTACTCGTAATGATTAGTGAGGAGTGAGCACTACCATGCTCGGGTGCTCAGTACTCGTAAGGATTAGTGATGAGTGAGCACTACCATGCTTGGGTGCTCAGTACTCGTAAGGATTAGTGATGAGTGAGCACTACCATGCTTGGTTGCTCGGTACTCGTAATGATTAGTGAGAAGTGAGCACTACCATGCTCAGGTGCTCGGTACTCGTAATGATTAGTGATGAATGAGCACTACCATGCTCGGGTGCTCGGTACTCGTAAGGATTAGTGATGAGTGAGCACTACCATGCTCAGGTGCTCGGTACTCGTAAGGATTAGTGATGAGTGAGCACTACCATGCTCGGGTGCTCTGTACTCGTAAGGATTAGTGATGAGTGAGCACTACCATGCTCGGGTGCTCGGTACTCGTAAGGATTAGTGATGAGTGAGCACTACCATGCTCGGGTGCTCAGTACTCGTAAGGATTAGTGATGAGTGAGCACTACCATGCTCGGTTGCTCGGTACTCGTAATGATTAGTGAGGAGTGAGCACTACCATGCTCGGTTGCTCGGTACTCGTAATGATTAGTGAGGAGTGAGCACTACCATGCTCAGGTGCTCGGTACTCGTAATGATTAGTGATGAATGAGCACTACCATGCTCGGGTGCTCGGTACTCGTAAGGATTAGTGATGAGTGAGCACTACCATGCTCAGGTGCTCGGTATTCGTAAGGATTAGTGATGAATGAGCACTACCATGCTCGGGTGCTCGGTACTCGTAAGGATTAGTGATGAGTGAGCACTACCATGCTCGGGTGCTCAGTACTCGTAAGGATTAGTGATGAGTGAGCACTACCATGCTCGGTTGCTCGGTACTCGTAATGATTAGTGAGGAGTGAGCACTACCATGCTCAGGTGCTCGGTACTCGTAATGATAAGTGATGAATGAGCACTACCATGCTCGGGTGCTCAGTACTCGTAAGGATTAGTGATGAGTGAGCACTACCATGCTCGGGTGCTCAGTACTCGTAAGGATTAGTGATGAGTGAGCACTACCATGCTCGGGTGCTCGGTACTCGTAATGATTAGTGATGAGTGAGCACTACCATGCTCGGTTGTTCGGTACTCGTAATGATTAGTGATGAGTGAGCACTACCATGCTCGGGTGCTCGGTACTCGTAATGATTAGTGATGAGTGAGCACTACCATGCTCGGGTGCTCAGTATTCGTAATGATTAGTGATGAGTGAGCACTACCATGCTCGGTTGTTCGGTACTCGTAATGATTAGTGATGAGTGAGCACTACCATGCTCGGGTGCTCGGTACTCGAAATGATTAGTGATGAGTGAGCACTACCATGCTCGGGTGCTCTGTACTCGTAATGATTAGTGAGGAGTGAGCACTACCATGCTCGGGTGCTCAGTACTCGTAAGGATTAGTGATGAGTGAGCACTACCATGCTCGGGTGCTCAGTACTCGTAAGGATTAGTGATGAGTGAGCACTACCATGCTCGGTTGCTTGGTACTCGTAATGATTAGTGAGGAGTGAGCACTACCATGCTCAGGTGCTCGGTACTCGTAATGATTAGTGATGAGTGAGCACTACCATGCTCGGGTACTCGGTACTCGTAATGATTAGTGATGAGTGAGCACTACCATGCTCGGGTGCTCGGTACTCGTAATGATTAGTGATGAGTGAGCACTACCATGCTCGGGTGCTCAGTACTCGTAAGGATTAGTGATGAGTGAGCACTACCATGCTCAGGTGCTCAGTACTCGTAAGGATTAGTGATGAGTGAGCACTACCATGCTCAGGTGCTCTGTACTCGTAAGGATTAGTGATGAGTGAGCACTACCATGCTCGGGTGCTCAGTACTCGTAAGGATTAGTGATGAGTGAGCACTACCATGCTCGGGTGCTCAGTACTCGTAATGATTAGTGATGAGTGAGCACTACCATGCTCGGGTGCTCGGTACTCGTAATGATTAGTGATGAGTGAGCACTACCATGCTCAGGTGCTCAGTACTCGTAAGGATTAGTGATGAGTGAGCACTACCATGCTCGGGTGCTCAGTACTCGTAAGGATTAGTGATGAGTGAGCACTACCATGCTCGGGTGCTCTGTACTCGTAATGATTAGAGATGAGTGAGCACTACCATGCTCGGGTGCTCCGTACTCGTAAGGATTAGTGATGAGCGAGCACTACCATGCTCGGGTGCTCGGTACTCGTAATGATTAGTGATGAGCGAGCACTACCATGCTCAGGTGCTCTGTACTCGTAATGATTAGTGATGAGTGAGCACTACCATGCTCGGGTGCTCAGTACTCGTAATGATTAGTGATGAGCGAGCACTACCATGCTCGGGTGCTCAGTACTCTTAATGATTAGTGATGAGTGAGCACTACCATGCTCGGGTGCTCAGTACTCGTAATGATTAGTGATGAGTGAGCACTACCATGCTCAGGTGCTCAGTACTCGTAAGGATTAGTGATGAGTGAGCACTACCATGCTCGGTTGCTCTGTACTCGTAATGATTAGTGAGGAGTGAGCACTACCATGCTCGGGTGCTCAGTACTCGTAAGGATTAGTGATGAGTGAGCACTACCATGCTCGGGTGCTCAGTACTCGTAAGGATTAGTGATGAGTGAGCACTACCATGCTCGGGTGCTCGGTACTCGTAATAATTAGTGAGGAGTGAGCACTACCATGCTCGGGTGCTTGGTACTCGTAATGATTAGTGATGAGTGAGCACTACCATGCTCGGTTGCTCGGTACTCGTAATAATTAGTGAGGAGTGAGCACTACCATCCTCGGGTGCTCAGTACTCGTAATGATTAGTGATGAGTGAGCACTACCATGCTCGGGTGCTCGGTACTCGTAATGATTAGTGATGAGTGAGCACTACCATGCTCGGGTGCTCAGTACTCGTAATGATTAGTGATGAGTGAGCACTACCATGTTCGGGTGCTCAGTACTCGTAATGATTAGTGATGAATGAGCACTACCATCCTCGGGTGCTCAGTACTCGTAATGATTAGTGATGAGTGAGCACTACCATGCTCGGGTGCTCAGTACTCGTAAGGATTAGTGATGAGTGAACACTACCATGCTCAGTTGCTCGGTACTCGTAATGATTAGTGAGGAGTGAGCACTACCATGCTCGGGTGCTCAGTACTCGTAAGGATTAGTGATGAGTGAGCACTACCATGCTCGGGTGCTCAGTACTCGTAATGATTAGTGATGAGTGAGCACTATCATGCTCGGGTGCTCGGTACTCCTAATGATTAGTGATGAGCGAGCACTACCATGCTCGGGACCCATACGATTAGTAATGATTAGTGATGAGTGAGCACTACCATGCTCGGGTGCTCCGTACTCATAACAATTAGTGATGAGTGAGCACTACCATGCTCGGGTGCTCAGTACTCGTAAGGATTAGTGATGAGTGAGCACTACCATGCTCGGTTGCTCGGTACTCGTAATGATTAGTGAGGAGTGAGCAGTACCATGCTTGGGTGCTCAGTACTCGTAAGGATTAGTGATGAGTGAGCACTACCATGCTCGGGTGCTCAGTACTCGTAAGGATTAGTGATGAGTGAGCACTACCATGCTCGGTTGCTCGGTACTCGTAATGATTACTGAGGAGTGAGCACTACCATGCTCGGGTGATCAGTACTCGTAAGGATTAGTGATGAGTGAGCACTACCATGCTCGGTTGCTCGGTACTCGTAATGATTAGTGAGGAGTGAGCACTACCATGCTCGGGTGCTCAGTACTCGTAAGGATTAGTGATGAGTGAGCACTACCATGCTCGGGTGCTCAGTACTCGTAATGATTAGTGAGGAGTGAGCACTACCATGCTCGAGTGCTCAGTACTCGTAAGGATTAGTGATGAGTGAGCACTACCATGCTCGGGTGCTCAGTACTCGTAAGGATTAGTGATGAGTGAGCACTACCATGCTCGGGTGCTCAGTACTCGTAAGGATTAGTGATGAGTGAGCACTACCATGCTCGAGTGCTCAGTACTCGTAACGATTAGTGATGAGTGAGCACTACCATGCTCGGTTGCTCGGTACTCGTAATGATTAGTGAGGAGTGAGCACTACCATGCTCGGGTGCTCAGTACTCGTAAGGATTAGTGATGAGTGAGCACTACCATGCTCGGGTGCTCGGTACTCGTAAGGATTAGTGATGAGTGAGCACTACCATGCTCGGGTGCTCAGTACTCGTAAGGATTAGTGATGAGTGAGCACTACCATGCTCGGTTGCTCGGTACTCGTAATGATTAGTGAGGAGTGAGCACTACCATGCTCGGGTGCTCAGTACTCGTAAGGATTAGTGATGAGTGAGCACTACCATGCTCGGGTGCTCAGTACTCGTAAGGATTAGTGATGAGTGAGCACTACCATGCTTGGTTGCTCGGTACTCGTAATGATTAGTGAGAAGTGAGCACTACCATGCTCAGGTGCTCGGTACTCGTAATGATTAGTGATGAATGAGCACTACCATGCTCGGGTGCTCGGTACTCGTAAGGATTAGTGATGAGTGAGCACTACCATGCTCAGGTGCTCGGTACTCGTAAGGATTAGTGATGAGTGAGCACTACCATGCTCGGGTGCTCTGTACTCGTAAGGATTAGTGATGAGTGAGCACTACCATGCTCGGGTGCTCGGTACTCGTAAGGATTAGTGATGAGTGAGCACTACCATGCTCGGGTGCTCAGTACTCGTAAGGATTAGTGATGAGTGAGCACTACCATGCTCGGTTGCTCGGTACTCGTAATGATTAGTGAGGAGTGAGCACTACCATGCTCGGTTGCTCGGTACTCGTAATGATTAGTGAGGAGTGAGCACTACCATGCTCAGGTGCTCGGTACTCGTAATGATTAGTGATGAATGAGCACTACCATGCTCGGGTGCTCGGTACTCGTAAGGATTAGTGATGAGTGAGCACTACCATGCTCAGGTGCTCGGTATTCGTAAGGATTAGTGATGAATGAGCACTACCATGCTCGGGTGCTCGGTACTCGTAAGGATTAGTGATGAGTGAGCACTACCATGCTCGGGTGCTCAGTACTCGTAAGGATTAGTGATGAGTGAGCACTACCATGCTCGGTTGCTCGGTACTCGTAATGATTAGTGAGGAGTGAGCACTACCATGCTCAGGTGCTCGGTACTCGTAATGATAAGTGATGAATGAGCACTACCATGCTCGGGTGCTCAGTACTCGTAAGGATTAGTGATGAGTGAGCACTACCATGCTCGGGTGCTCAGTACTCGTAAGGATTAGTGATGAGTGAGCACTACCATGCTCGGGTGCTCGGTACTCGTAATGATTAGTGATGAGTGAGCACTACCATGCTCGGTTGTTCGGTACTCGTAATGATTAGTGATGAGTGAGCACTACCATGCTCGGGTGCTCGGTACTCGTAATGATTAGTGATGAGTGAGCACTACCATGCTCGGGTGCTCAGTATTCGTAATGATTAGTGATGAGTGAGCACTACCATGCTCGGTTGTTCGGTACTCGTAATGATTAGTGATGAGTGAGCACTACCATGCTCGGGTGCTCGGTACTCGAAATGATTAGTGATGAGTGAGCACTACCATGCTCGGGTGCTCTGTACTCGTAATGATTAGTGAGGAGTGAGCACTACCATGCTCGGGTGCTCAGTACTCGTAAGGATTAGTGATGAGTGAGCACTACCATGCTCGGGTGCTCAGTACTCGTAAGGATTAGTGATGAGTGAGCACTACCATGCTCGGTTGCTTGGTACTCGTAATGATTAGTGAGGAGTGAGCACTACCATGCTCAGGTGCTCGGTACTCGTAATGATTAGTGATGAGTGAGCACTACCATGCTCGGGTACTCGGTACTCGTAATGATTAGTGATGAGTGAGCACTACCATGCTCGGGTGCTCGGTACTCGTAATGATTAGTGATGAGTGAGCACTACCATGCTCGGGTGCTCAGTACTCGTAAGGATTAGTGATGAGTGAGCACTACCATGCTCAGGTGCTCAGTACTCGTAAGGATTAGTGATGAGTGAGCACTACCATGCTCAGGTGCTCTGTACTCGTAAGGATTAGTGATGAGTGAGCACTACCATGCTCGGGTGCTCAGTACTCGTAAGGATTAGTGATGAGTGAGCACTACCATGCTCGGGTGCTCAGTACTCGTAATGATTAGTGATGAGTGAGCACTACCATGCTCGGGTGCTCGGTACTCGTAATGATTAGTGATGAGTGAGCACTACCATGCTCAGGTGCTCAGTACTCGTAAGGATTAGTGATGAGTGAGCACTACCATGCTCGGGTGCTCAGTACTCGTAAGGATTAGTGATGAGTGAGCACTACCATGCTCGGGTGCTCTGTACTCGTAATGATTAGAGATGAGTGAGCACTACCATGCTCGGGTGCTCCGTACTCGTAAGGATTAGTGATGAGCGAGCACTACCATGCTCGGGTGCTCGGTACTCGTAATGATTAGTGATGAGCGAGCACTACCATGCTCAGGTGCTCTGTACTCGTAATGATTAGTGATGAGTGAGCACTACCATGCTCGGGTGCTCAGTACTCGTAATGATTAGTGATGAGCGAGCACTACCATGCTCGGGTGCTCAGTACTCTTAATGATTAGTGATGAGTGAGCACTACCATGCTCGGGTGCTCAGTACTCGTAATGATTAGTGATGAGTGAGCACTACCATGCTCAGGTGCTCGGTACTCGTAATGATTAGTGGTGAATGAGCACTACCATGCTCGGGTGCTCGATACTCGTAATGATTAGTGATAAGTGAGCACTACCATGCTCGGGTGCTCTGTACTCGTAAGGATTAGTGATGAGTGGGCACTACCATGCTCGGGTGCTCGATACTCGTAATGATTAGTGATGAGCAAGCACTACCATGCTCGGGTGCTCGATACTCGTAATGATTAGTGATGAGTGAGCACTACCATGCTCGGGTGGTCGATACTCGTAATGATTAGTGATAAGTGAGCACTACCATGCTCAGGTGATCTGTACTCGTAATGATTAGTGATGAGTGAGCACTACAATGCTCGGGTACTCGGTACTCGTAAGGATTAGTGATGAGTGAGCACTACCATGCTCGGGTGCTTGATACTCGTAATGATTAGTGATGAGTGAGCACTACCATGCTCGGGTGCTCGATACTCGTAATGATTAGTGATAAGTGAGCACTACCATGCTCGGGTGCTCTGTAGTCATAATGATTAGTGATGAGTGAGCACTACCATGCTCGGGTGCTCGATACTCGTAATGATTAGTGATAAGTGAGCACTACCATGCTCGGGTGCTCAGTACTCGTAATGATTAGTGATGAGTGAGCACTACCATGCTCGGGTGCTCAGTACTCGTAATGATTAGTGATGAGCGAGCACTACCATGCTCGGGTGCTCGATACTCGTAATGATTAGTGATGAGCAAGCACTACCATGCTCGGGTGCTCGATACTCGTAATGATTAGTGATGAGTGAGCACTACCATGCTCGGGTGCTCTGTACTCGTAATGATTAGTGATGAATGAGCACTACCATGCTCGGGTGCTCTGTACTCGTAATGATTAGTGATGAGTGAGCACTACCATGCTTGGGTGCTCAGTACTCGTAAGGATTAGTGATGAGTGAGCACTACCATGCTCGGGTGCTCTGTACTCGTAATGATTAGTGATGAGTGAGCACTACCATGCTCGGGTGCTCGGTACTCGTAATGATTAGTGATGAGTGAGCACTACCATGCTCGGGTACTCTGTACTTGTAATGATTAGTGAGGAGTGAGCACTACCATGCTCGGGTGCTCTGTACTCGTAATGATTAGTGATGACTGAGCACTACCATGCTCGGGTGCTCTGTACTCGTAATGATTAGTGATGAGTGAGCACTACCATGCTCGGGTGCTCGGTACTCGTAATGATTAGTGATGAGTGAGCACTACCATGCTCGGGTACTCTGTACTTGTAATGATTAGTGAGGAGTGAGCACTACTATGTTCGGGTGCTCTGTACTCGTAATGATTAGTGATGAGCGAGCACTACCATGCTCGGGTGCTCGGTACTCGTAATGATTAGTGATGAGTGAGCACTACCATGCTCGGGTACTCTGTACTTGTAATGATTAGTGATGAGTGAGCACTACCATGCTCGGGTGCTCTGTATTCGTAATGATTAGTGATGAGTGAGCACTACCATGCTCGGGTACTCTGTACTTGTAATGATTAGTGAGGAGTGAGCACTACCATGCTCGGGTGCTCTGTACTCGTAATGATTAGTGAGAAGTGAGCACTACCATGCTCAGGTGCTCGGTACTCGTAATGATTAGTGATGAATGAGCACTACCATGCTCGGGTGCTCGGTACTCGTAAGGATTAGTGATGAGTGAGCACTACCATGCTCAGGTGCTCGGTACTCGTAAGGATTAGTGATGAGTGAGCACTACCATGCTCGGGTGCTCTGTACTCGTAAGGATTAGTGATGAGTGAGCACTACCATGCTCGGGTGCTCGGTACTCGTAAGGATTAGTGATGAGTGAGCACTACCATGCTCGGGTGCTCAGTACTCGTAAGGATTAGTGGTGAGTGAGCACTACCATGCTCGGTTGCTCGGTACTCGTAATGATTAGTGAGGAGTGAGCACTACCATGCTCGGTTGCTCGGTACTCGTAATGATTAGTGAGGAGTGAGCACTACCATGCTCAGGTGCTCGGTACTCGTAATGATTAGTGATGAATGAGCACTACCATGCTCGGGTGCTCGGTACTCGTAAGGATTAGTGATGAGTGAGCACTACCATGCTCAGGTGCTCGGTATTCGTAAGGATTAGTGATGAATGAGCACTACCATGCTCGGGTGCTCGGTACTCGTAAGGATTAGTGATGAGTGAGCACTACCATGCTCGGGTGCTCAGTACTCGTAAGGATTAGTGATGAGTGAGCACTACCATGCTCGGTTGCTCGGTACTCGTAATGATTAGTGAGGAGTGAGCACTACCATGCTCAGGTGCTGGGTACTTGTAATGATAAGTGATGAATGAGCACTACCATGCTCGGGTGCTCAGTACTCGTAAGGATTAGTGATGAGTGAGCACTACCATGCTCGGGTGCTCAGTACTCGTAAGGATTAGTGATGAGTGAGCACTACCATGCTCGGGTGCTCGGTACTCGTAATGATTAGTGATGAGTGAGCACTACCATGCTCGGTTGTTCGGTACTCGTAATGATTAGTGATGAGTGAGCACTACCATGCTCGGGTGCTCGGTACTCGTAATGATTAGTGATGAGTGAGCACTACCATGCTCGGGTGCTCAGTATTCGTAATGATTAGTGATGAGTGAGCACTACCATGCTCGGTTGTTCGGTACTCGTAATGATTAGTGATGAGTGAGCACTACCATGCTCGGGTGCTCGGTACTCGAAATGATTAGTGATGAGTGAGCACTACCATGCTCGGGTGCTCTGTACTCGTAATGATTAGTGAGGAGTGAGCACTACCATGCTCGGGTGCTCAGTACTCGTAAGGATTAGTGATGAGTGAGCACTACCATGCTCGGGTGCTCAGTACTCGTAAGGATTAGTGATGAGTGAGCACTACCATGCTCGGTTGCTTGGTACTCGTAATGATTAGTGAGGAGTGAGCACTACCATGCTCAGGTGCTCGGTACTCGTAATGATTAGTGATGAGTGAGCACTACCATGCTCGGGTACTCGGTACTCGTAATGATTAGTGATGAGTGAGCACTACCATGCTCGGGTGCTCGGTACTCGTAATGATTAGTGATGAGTGAGCACTACCATGCTCGGGTGCTCAGTACTCGTAAGGATTAGTGATGAGTGAGCACTACCATGCTCAGGTGCTCAGTACTCGTAAGGATTAGTGATGAGTGAGCACTACCATGCTCAGGTGCTCTGTACTCGTAAGGATTAGTGATGAGTGAGCACTACCATGCTCGGGTGCTCAGTACTCGTAAGGATTAGTGATGAGTGAGCACTACCATGCTCGGGTGCTCAGTACTCGTAATGATTAGTGATGAGTGAGCACTACCATGCTCGGGTGCTCGGTACTCGTAATGATTAGTGATGAGTGAGCACTACCATGCTCAGGTGCTCAGTACTCGTAAGGATTAGTGATGAGTGAGCACTACCATGCTCGGGTGCTCAGTACTCGTAAGGATTAGTGATGAGTGAGCACTACCATGCTCGGGTGCTCTGTACTCGTAATGATTAGAGATGAGTGAGCACTACCATGCTCGGGTGCTCCGTACTCGTAAGGATTAGTGATGAGCGAGCACTACCATGCTCGGGTGCTCGGTACTCGTAATGATTAGTGATGAGCGAGCACTACCATGCTCAGGTGCTCTGTACTCGTAATGATTAGTGATGAGTGAGCACTACCATGCTCGGGTGCTCAGTACTCGTAATGATTAGTGATGAGCGAGCACTACCATGCTCGGGTGCTCAGTACTCTTAATGATTAGTGATGAGTGAGCACTACCATGCTCGGGTGCTCAGTACTCGTAATGATTAGTGATGAGTGAGCACTACCATGCTCAGGTGCTCGGTACTCGTAATGATTAGTGGTGAATGAGCACTACCATGCTCGGGTGCTCGATACTCGTAATGATTAGTGATAAGTGAGCACTACCATGCTCGGGTGCTCTGTACTCGTAAGGATTAGTGATGAGTGGGCACTACCATGCTCGGGTACTCGGTACTCGTAAGGATTAGTGATGAGTGAGCACTACCATGCTCAGGTGCTCGGTACTCGTAATGATTAGTGGTGAATGAGCACTACCATGCTCGGGTGCTCGATACTCGTAATGATTAGTGATAAGTGAGCACTACCATGCTCGGGTGCTCTGTACTCGTAAGGATTAGTGATGAGTGGGCACTACCATGCTCGGGTACTCGGTACTCGTAAGGATTAGTGATGAGTGAGCACTACCATGCTCGGGTGCTCGATACTCGTAATGATTAGTGATGAGTGAGCACTACCATGCTCGGGTGGTCGATACTCGTAATGATTAGTGATAAGTGAGCACTACCATGCTCAGGTGATCTGTACTCGTAATGATTAGTGATGAGTGAGCACTACAATGCTCGGGTACTCGGTACTCGTAAGGATTAGTGATGAGTGAGCACTACCATGCTCGGGTGCTTGATACTCGTAATGATTAGTGATGAGTGAGCACTACCATGCTCGGGTGCTCGATACTCGTAATGATTAGTGATAAGTGAGCACTACCATGCTCGGGTGCTCTGTAGTCATAATGATTAGTGATGAGTGAGCACTACCATGCTCGGGTGCTCGATACTCGTAATGATTAGTGATAAGTGAGCACTACCATGCTCGGGTGCTCAGTACTCGTAATGATTAGTGATGAGTGAGCACTACCATGCTCGGGTGCTCAGTACTCGTAATGATTAGTGATGAGCGAGCACTACCATGCTCGGGTGCTCGATACTCGTAATGATTAGTGATGAGCAAGCACTACCATGCTCGGGTGCTCGATACTCGTAATGATTAGTGATGAGTGAGCACTACCATGCTCGGGTGCTCTGTACTCGTAATGATTAGTGATGAATGAGCACTACCATGCTCGGGTGCTCTGTACTCGTAATGATTAGTGATGAGTGAGCACTACCATGCTTGGGTGCTCAGTACTCGTAAGGATTAGTGATGAGTGAGCACTACCATGCTCGGGTGCTCTGTACTCGTAATGATTAGTGATGAGTGAGCACTACCATGCTCGGGTGCTCGGTACTCGTAATGATTAGTGATGAGTGAGCACTACCATGCTCGGGTACTCTGTACTTGTAATGATTAGTGAGGAGTGAGCACTACCATGCTCGGGTGCTCTGTACTCGTAATGATTAGTGATGACTGAGCACTACCATGCTCGGGTGCTCTGTACTCGTAATGATTAGTGATGAGTGAGCACTACCATGCTCGGGTGCTCGGTACTCGTAATGATTAGTGATGAGTGAGCACTACCATGCTCGGGTACTCTGTACTTGTAATGATTAGTGAGGAGTGAGCACTACTATGTTCGGGTGCTCTGTACTCGTAATGATTAGTGATGAGCGAGCACTACCATGCTCGGGTGCTCGGTACTCGTAATGATTAGTGATGAGTGAGCACTACCATGCTCGGGTACTCTGTACTTGTAATGATTAGTGATGAGTGAGCACTACCATGCTCGGGTGCTCTGTATTCGTAATGATTAGTGATGAGTGAGCACTACCATGCTCGGGTACTCTGTACTTGTAATGATTAGTGAGGAGTGAGCACTACCATGCTCGGGTGCTCTGTACTCGTAATGATTAGTGATGAGCGAGCACTACCATGCTCGGGTGCTCGGTACTCGTAATGATTAGTGATGAGTGAGCACTACCATGTTCGGGTGCTCTGTACTTGTAATGATTAGAGATGAGTGAGCACTACCATGCTCAGGTGCTCGGTACTCGTAATGATTAGTGATGAGTGAGCACTACCATGCTCAGGTGCTCTGTACTCGTAATGATTAGTGATGAGCGAGCACTACCATGCTCGGGTGCTCTGTACTCGTAATGATTAGTGATGAGCGAGCACTATCATGCTCGGGTGCTCTGTACTTGTAATGATTAGAGATGAGTGAGCACTACCATGCTCAGGTGCTCGGTACTTGTAATGATTAGTGAGGAGTGAGCACTACCATGCTCGGTTGCTCGGTACTCGTAATGATTAGTGATGAGTGAGCACTACCATGCTCGGGTGCTCGGTACTCGTAATGATTAGTGATGAGTGAGCACTACCATGCTCGGGTGCTCAGTACTTGTAATGATTAGTGATGAGTGAGCACTACCATGCTCGGGTGCTCTGTACTCGTAATGATTAGTGATGAGCGAGCACTACCATGCTCGGGTGCTCTGTACTCGTAATGATTAGTGATGAGCGAGCACTACCATGCTCGGGTGCTCTGTACTCGTAATGATTAGTGATGAGCGAGCACTATCATGCTCGGGTGCTCTGTACTCGTAGTGATTAGTGATGAGTGAGCACTACCATGCTCGGGTGCTCTGTACTCGTAATGATTAGTGATGAGTGAGCACTACCATGCTCGGGTGCTCGGTACTCGTAATGATTAGTGATGAGTGAGCACTACCATGCTCGGGTGCTCTGTACTCGTAATGATTAGTGATGAGCGAGCACTACCATGCTCGGGTGCTCGGTACTCGTAATGATTAGTGATGAGTGAGCACTACCATGCTCGGGTGCTCTGTACTCGTAATGATTAGTGATGAGTGAGCACTACCATGCTCGGGTGCTCGATACTCGTAAGGATTAGTGATGAGAGAGCACTACCATGCTCGGGTGCTCTGTACTCGTAATGATTAGTGATGAGTGAGCACTACCATGCTCGGGTGCTCGATACTCGTAAGGATTAGTGATGAGTGAGCACTACCATGCTCGGGTGCTCAGTACTCGTAATGATTAGTGATGAGTGAGCACTACCATGCTCAGGTGATCTGTACTCGTAATGATTAGTGATGAGCGAGCACTACCATGCTCGGGTGCTCGGTACTCGTAATGATTAGTGATGAGTGAGCACTAGCATGCTCGGGTGCTCGGTACTCGTAATGATTAGTGATGAGTGAGCACTACCATGCTCGGGTGCTCGGTACTCGTAATGATTAGTGATGAGTGAGCACTACCATGCTCGGGTGCTCTGTACTCGTAATGATTAGTGATGAGCGAGCACTACCATGCTCGGGTGCTCGGTACTCGTAATGATTAGTGATGAGTGAGCACTACCATGCTCGGGTGCTCTGTACTCGTAATGATTAGTGATGAGCGAGCACTACCATGCTCGGGTGCTCTGTACTCGTAATGATTAGTGATGAGCGAGCACTATCATGCTCGGGTGCTCTGTACTTGTAATGATTAGAGATGAGTGAGCACTACCATGCTCAGGTGCTCGGTACTCGTAATGATTAGTGAGGAGTGAAGCACTACCATGCTCGGTTGCTCGGTACTCGTAATGATTAGTGATGAGTGAGCACTACCATGCTCGGGTGCTCGGTACTCGTAATGATTAGTGATGAGTGAGCACTACCATGCTCGGGTGCTCAGTACTTGTAATGATTAGTGATGAGTGAGCACTACCATGCTCGGGTGCTCTGTACTCGTAATGATTAGTGATGAGCGAGCACTACCATGCTCGGGTGCTCTGTACTCGTAATGATTAGTGATGAGCGAGCACTACCATGCTCGGGTGCTCTGTACTCGTAATGATTAGTGATGAGTGAGCACTATCATGCTCGGGTGCTCTGTACTCGTAGTGATTAGTGATGAGTGAGCACTACCATGCTCGGGTGCTCTGTACTCGTAATGATTAGTGATGAGTGAGCACTACCATGCTCGGGTGCTCGGTACTCGTAATGATTAGTGATGAGTGAGCACTACCATGCTCGGGTGCTCTGTACTCGTAATGATTAGTGATGAGCGAGCACTACCATGCTCGGGTGCTCGGTACTCGTAATGATTAGTGATGAGTGAGCACTACCATGCTCGGGTGCTCTGTACTCGTAATGATTAGTGATGAGTGAGCACTACCATGCTCGGGTGCTCGATACTCGTAAGGATTAGTGATGAGTGAGCACTACCATGCTCGGGTGCTCTGTACTCGTAATGATTAGTGATGAGTGAGCACTACCATGCTCGGGTGCTCGATACTCGTAAGGATTAGTGATGAGTGAGCACTACCATGCTCGGGTGCTCAGTACTCGTAATGATTAGTGATGAGTGAGCACTACCATGCTCAGGTGATCTGTACTCGTAATGATTAGTGATGAGCGAGCACTACCATGCTCGGGTGCTCGGTACTCGTAATGATTAGTGATGAGTGAGCACTAGCATGCTCGGGTGCTCGGTACTCGTAATGATTAGTGATGAGTGAGCACTACCATGCTCGGGTGCTCGGTACTCGTAATGATTAGTGATGAGTGAGCACTACCATGCTCGGGTGCTCGGTACTCGTAAGGATTAGTGATGAGCGAGCACTACCATGCTCGGGTGCTCGGTACTCGTAATGATTAGTGATGAGTGAGCACTACCATGCTCGGGTGCTCTGTACTCGTAATGATTAGTGATGAGTGAGCACTACCATGCTCGGGTGCTCAGTACTCGTAAGGATTAGTGATGAGCGAGCACTACCATGCTCGGGTGCTCGATACTCGTAAGGATTAGTGATGAGTGAGCACTACCATGCTCGGGTGCTCTGTACTCGTAATGATTAGTGATGAGTGAGCACTACCATGCTCGGGTGCTCGATACTCGTAAGGATTAGTGATGAGTGAGCACTACCATGCTCGGGTGCTCGGTACTCGTAATGATTAGTGATGAGTGAGCACTAGCATGCTCGGGTGCTCGGTACTCGTAATGATTAGTGATGAGTGAGCACTACCATGCTCGTGTGCTTGGTACTCAAAATGATTAATCATGAGTGAGCACTACCATGCTCGGGTGCTCTGTACTCGTAATGATTAGTGATGAGTGAGCACTACCATGCTCGGTTGTTCGGTACCCGTAATGATTAGTGATGAGTGAGCACTACCATGCTCGGTTGTTCGGTACTCGTGTTGTTCGGTACTCGTAATGATTAGTGATGAGTGAGCACTACCATGCTCGGGTGCTCGGTACTCGTAATGATTAGTGATGAGTGAGCACTACCATGCTCGGGTGCTCTGTACTCGTAATGATTAGTGATGAGTGAGCACTACCATGCTCGGGTGCTCAGTACTCGTAAGGATTAGTGATGAGCGAGCACTACCATGCTCGGGTGCTCGATACTCGTAAGGATTAGTGATGAGTGAGCACTACCATGCTCGGGTGCTCTGTACTCGTAATGATTAGTGATGAGTGAGCACTACCATGCTCGGGTGCTCGATACTCGTAAGGATTAGTGATGAGTGAGCACTACCATGCTCGGGTGCTCGGTACTCGTAATGATTAGTGATGAGTGAGCACTAGCATGCTCGGGTGCTCGGTACTCGTAATGATTAGTGATGAGTGAGCACTACCATGCTCGGGTGCTCTGTACTCGTAATGATTAGTGATGAGTGAGCACTACCATGCTCGGTTGTTCGGTACTCGTAATGATTAGTGATGAGTGAGCACTACCATGCTCGGTTGTTCGGTACTCGTAATGATTAGTGATGAGTGAGCACTACCATGCTCGGGTGCTCGGTACTCGTAATGATTAGTGATGAGTGAGCACTACCATGCTCGGTTGTTCGGTACTCGTAATGATTAGTGATGAGTGAGCACTACCATGCTCGGGTGCTCGGTACTCGTAATGATTAGTGATGAGTGAGCACTACCATGCTCGGGTGCTCGGTACTCGTAATGATTAGTGATGAGTGAGCACTACCATGCTCGGGTGCTCTGTACTCGTAATGATTAGTGATGAGTGAGCACTACCATGCTCGGGTGCTCTGTACTCGTAATGATTAGTGATGAGTGAGTACTACCATGCTCGGGTGCTCGGTACTCGTAATGATTAGTGATGAGTGAGCACTACCATGCTCGGGTGCTCTGTACTCGTAATGATTAGTGATGAGTGAGCACTATCATGCTCGGGTGCTCTGTACTCGTAATGATTAGTGATGAGTGAGCACTACCATGCTCTGGTGCTCGGTACTCGTAATGATTAGTGATGAGTGAGCACTACCATGCTCGGGTGCTCTGTACTCGTAATGATTAGTGATGAGTGAGTACTACCATGCTCGGGTGCTCGGTACTCGTAATGATTAGTGATGAGTGAGCACTACCATGCTCGGGTGCTCTGTACTCGTAATGATTAGTGATGAGTGAGCACTACCATGCTCGGGTGCTCTGTACTCGTAATGATTAGTGATGAGTGAGCACTACCATGCTCGGGTGATCAGTACTCGTAATGATTAGTGATGAGCGAGCACTACCATGCTCGGGTGCTCTGTACTCGTAATGATTAGTGATGAGTGAGCACTACCATGCTCGGGTGATCAGTACTCGTAATGATTAGTGATGAGTGAGCACTACCATGCTCAGGTGCTCTGTACTCGTAATGATTAGTGATGAGTGAGCACTACCATGCTCAGGTGCTCGGTACTCGTAATGATTAGTGATGAGTGAGCACTACCATGCTCTGGTGCTCGGTACTCGTAATGATTAGTGATGAGTGAGCACTACCATGCTCGGGTGCTCTGTACTCGTAATGATTAGTGATGAGTGAGCACTACCATGCTCAGGTGCTCAGTACTCGTAATGATTAGTGATGAGTGAGTACTACCATGCTCGGGTGCTCGGTACTCGTAATGATTAGTGATGAGTGAGCACTACCATGCTCGGGTGCTCTGTACTCGTAATGATTAGTGATGAGTGAGCACTACCATGCTCGGGTGCTCTGTACTCGTAATGATTAGTGATGAGTGAGCACTACCATGCTCGGGTGCTCGGTACTCGTAATGATTAGTGAGGAAGTGAGCACTACCATGCTCGGGTGCTCTGTACTTGTAATGATTAGTGATGAGTGAGCACTACCATGCTCGGGTGCTCTGTACTCGTAATGATTAGTGATGAGTGAGCACTACCATGCTCTGGTGCTCGGTACTCGTAATGATTAGTGATGAGTGAGCACTACCATGCTCTGGTGCTCGGTACTCGTAATGATTAGTGATGAGTGAGCACTACCATGCTCGGGTGCTCTGTACTCGTAATGATTAGTGATGAGTGAGCACTACCATGCTCGGGTGCTCTGTACTCGTAATGATTAGTGATGAGTGAGCACTACCATGCTCGGGTGCTCTGTACTCGTAATGATTAGTGATGAGTGAGCACTACCATGCTCGGGTGATCAGTACTCGTAATGATTAGTGATGAGTGAGCACTACCATGCTCGGGTGCTCTGTACTCGTAATGATTAGTGATGAGTGAGCACTACCATGCTCGAGTGCTCAGTACTCGTAAGGATTAGTGATGAGTGAGCACTACCATGCTCGGGTGCTCGGTACTCGTAATGATTAGTGATGAGTGAGCACTACCATGCTCAGGTGCTCTGTACTCGTAATGATTAGTGATGAGTGAGCACTACCATGCTCGGGTGCTCGGTACTCGTAATGATTAGTGATGAGTGAGCACTACCATGCTCGGGTGCTCAGTACTCGTAATGATTAGTGATGAGTGAGCACTACCATGCTCGGGTGCTCTGTACTCGTAATGATTAGTGATGAGTGAGTACTACCATGCTCGGGTGCTCGGTACTCGTAATGATTAGTGATGAGTGAGTACTACCATGCTCGGGTGCTCAGTACTCGTAATGATTAGTGATGAGTGAGCACTACCATGCTCGGGTGCTCGGTACTCGTAATGATTAGTGATGAGTGAGCACTACCATGCTCGGGTGCTCGGTACTCGTAATGATTAGTGATGAGTGAGCACTACCATGCTCGGGTGCTCTGTACTCGTAATGATTAGTGATGAGTGAGCACTACCATGCTCGGGTGCTCTGTACTCGTAATGATTAGTGATGAGTGAGTACTACCATGCTCGGGTGCTCAGTACTCGTAATGATTAGTGATGAGTGAGCACTACCATGCTCGGGTGCTCGGTACTCGTAATGATTAGTGATGAGCGAGCACTACCATGCTCGGGTGCTCGGTACTCGTAATGATTAGTGATGAGTGAGCACTACCATGCTCGGGTGCTCGGTACTCGTAATGATTAGTGATGAGTGAGCACTACCATGCTCGGGTGCTCTGTACTCGTAATGATTAGTGATGAGTGAGCACTACCATGCTCGGGTGCTCGGTACTCGTAATGATTAGTGATGAGTGAGTACTACCATGCTCGGGTGCTCAGTACTCGTAATGATTAGTGATGAGTGAGCACTACCATGCTCGGGTGCTCGGTACTCGTAATGATTAGTGATGAGTGAGCACTACCATGCTCGGGTGCTCGGTACTCGTAATGATTAGTGATGAGTGAGCACTACCATGCTCGGGTGCTCTGTACTCGTAATGATTAGTGATGAGTGAGCACTACCATGCTCGGGTGCTCTGTACTCGTAATGATTAGTGATGAGTGAGTACTACCATGCTCGGGTGCTCAGTACTCGTAATGATTAGTGATGAGTGAGCACTACCATGCTCGGGTGCTCGGTACTCGTAATGATTAGTGATGAGTGAGCACTACCATGCTCGGGTGCTCGGTACTCGTAATGATTAGTGATGAGTGAGCACTACCATGCTCGGTGCTCGGTACTCGTAATGATTAGTGATGAGTGAGCACTACCATGCTCGGTGCTCGGTACTCGTAATGATTAGTGATGAGTGAGCACTACCATGCTCGGGTGCTCGGTACTCGTAATGATTAGTGATGAGTGAGCACTACCATGCTCGGGTGCTCTGTACTCGTAATGATTAGTGATGAGTGAGCACTACCATGCTCGGGTGCTCTGTACTCGTAATGATTAGTGATGAGTGAGTACTACCATGCTCGGTACTTGTAACAATTAATTTACAAGTAACCTCAACCCCTATTAAAAATATACGTTTTATTAATAGTTGGTTAAAATTCCAAGGACACACAAACACAAAAAATACCAGAAGCAGGTAACCCCTATATGGGAGTCAGCAATATCTCGTGGAAGGGGGCGGGGGACTAAACCCTAGTAACCCTCAAAGGACTAGATGTCCCTACCTGTCAACGGAGGGTATGACGCCTTAAGTTTCCGGGCGCCCCCGTTCCACGACGGCTTTCCCTCTTTCTCCTTACCCTAAAACCAGGGACAGTGCTCAAATAAAGGTAAATAAGGGGAAGTAAGATTGCCGCTCCCAAAATTTAAGTGGGGTTTGATACACCAAATATGTATTCAAGGCCTGACTACTGGCAATATGATATACAACCATAGGAGGTGATATTTAAGAAAACGAAATACCTGCAAACATTAGCCCATGTAATAATCCCTTTTATCAAAAATATTCCAAAAGGGAGCTACCATGGTCCCGCCACAATCAGACCAAGACCATATGTTTTGCAGAGTTTAGAATATAAGGATAATTTTACTTCCCTGAAAAAAGCAGGTCCTGGCCTATAGCCATGGACTACCACCATACAGGATCTGCTGCTGTCTCCCCAAGCCTCCTGAGGAACCTTTAATGGGAAAGGAGAAACGCGTAGAGGCAAGGCAGGGATGAGGACCTGCTTTTTTCAGGGAAGTAAAATTATCCTTATACTCCCTTTAGTATCTTTTATATCTACAGTACCTGGGACTGATTGTATCCCACTAAGGCACCATTCATGCGTGGTACTGTAAACTCTGCAAAACAAATGGTCTGGGTCTGATTGTGGAGGGACCATGGTAGCTCCCTTTTGGAATACCTTTTGATTTTTTTGGTATAAAGGATTATTACATGGGCTAATGTTTGCAGGTATTTCGTTTTCTTAACTATCACCTCCTATGGTTGTATATCATATTGCCAGTAGTCAGGCCTTGAATACATATTTGGTGTACCAAACCCCACTTAAATTTTGGGAGCGGCAATCTTACTTCCCCTTATTTACCTTTATTTGAGCACTGTCCCTGATTTTAAGGCAAGGAGAAAGAGGGAAAGCCGTCGTGGAACGGGGGCGCCCAGAAACTTAAGGCGTCATACCCTCCATTGACAGGTAGGGACATCTAGTCCTTTGAGGGTTACTAGGGTTTTGTCCCCCCCCCTTCCACGAGATATATATATATTGCTGACTCCCATATAGGGGTTACCTGCTTCTGATATTTTTTGTGTTTGTGTGTTCTTGGAATTTTAACCAATTATTAATAAAACGTATATTTTTAATAGGGGTTGAGGTTACTTGTAAATTGGTCATATTATACTCTACCTGGAGTTCTCATTTTTCTATTGTAAGTCCTAACTCATAACAATTACTAATGAGTGAGCACTACCATGCTCAGGTGCTCCGTACTCATAACGATTAGTGGTGAGTGAGCACTACCATGCTCGGCTGCTCAGTACTTGTAATGAATGATTAGTGATGAGTGAGCACTACCATGCTTGGGTACTCAGTACTCCTAACAATTAATAATGAACAAGCACTACCATGCTTAGGTGCTCATAACAATTAGTAATAAGTGAGCACTACCATGCTCAGGTGCTCAGTACTCATAGTGATTAGTGATGAGTGAGCACTACCATGCTCGGGTGCTCTATACTCATAATGATTAGTGATGAGTGAGCACTACCATGCTCGGGTGCTCAGTACTCATAATGATTAGTGATGAGTGAGCACTACCATGCTCAGGTGATCTGTACTCGTAATGATTAGTGATGAGTGAGCACTACCATACTCGGGTGATCTGTACTCGTAATGATTAGTGATGAGTGAGCACTACCATACTCGTGTGCTCGGTATTCATAATGATTAATGATGAGCGAGTACTACCATGGTCGAGTGCTCGGTTCTCGAAATTATTAGTGATGAGTGAGCACTACCATGCTCAGGTGCTCGGTATTCATAATGATTAGTGATGAGCGAGCACTACCATGCTCGAGTGCTCGGTTCTCGAAATTATTAGTGATGAGCGAGCACTACCATGCTCGGGTGCTCGGTACTCGTAATGATTAGTGATGAGCGAGCACTACCATGCTCGGGTGCTCAGTACTCGTAATGATTAGTGATGAGTGAGCACTACCATACTCGTGTGCTCGGTATTCATAATGATTAATGATGAGCGAGTACTACCATGCTCGAGTGCTCGGTTCTCGAAATTATTAGTGATGAGTGAGCACTACCATGCTCAGGTGCTCGGTATTCATAATGATTAGTGATGAGTGAGCACTACCATGCTCGAGTGCTCGGTTCTCGAAATTATTAGTGATGAGCAAGCACTACCATGCTCGGGTGCTCGGTACCCGTAATGATTAGTGATGAGTGAGAACTACCATGCTCGGGTGCTCAGTACTCGTAATGATTAGTGATGAGTGAGCACTACCATGCTCGGGTGCTCAGTACTCGTAATGATTAGTGATGAGTGAGCACTACCATGCTCGGGTGATCAGTACTCGTAAGGATTAGTGATGAGTGAGCACTACCATACTCGTGTGCTCGGTATTCATAATGATTAATGATGAGTGAGCACTACCATGCTCGGGTGCTCTGTACTCATAATGATTAGTGATGAGTGAGCACTACCATGCTCGGGTGATCAGTACTCGTAATGATTAGTGATGAGTGAGCACTACCATGCTCGGGTGATCAGTACTCGTAAGGATTAGTGATGAGTGAGCACTACCATGCTCGGGTGCTCTGTACTCGTAATGATTAGTGATGAGTGAGCACTACCATGCTCAGGTGCTCTGTACTCGTAATGATTAGTGATGAGTGAGCACTACCATGCTCGGTGCTCGGTACTCGCCATGTTTAGTGATGAAAAACTGTATAGGTATTTCTGATACAGGTAAAATATAACTTTGCACCGTGTTAGACAGTAGATAGGAAAAATTATTTAAAAGAACTGAGTCCTCAGTGGTTTATACCTTTTAATGGCTAACTGAAAAGATGATGACAAATAGCAAGTAGTCCAGAAAGCTTGCTATTTACCATCTTTTCAGTTAGCCATTAAAAGGTATAAACCAGTGAGGACTCAGTTCTTTTAAACAATTTTTTCTAGGTATTTCTGTAAACCCAAAGCAAGAGAACAACACTACCCTTGACTACTTTTGGTGCATTATTCACGCCAATGATACCACGTTGTCGCTTCTTGACAAGTATGACATCCATGCACTTTGGCGAATTAAAAGACTGCAAATAGCATTCAAGATGTACAGATTCTAAAACAGCACCACAGCCATCTATTGATCTCCAAGAAACTGTAATACAGTGCAAATGCCCATTGAAGTGTATGGGCCTTAGTGTATTGTATGTCAGTAGTTTCATACAGAATATCTTATACCAACACTGTATGGAGCACCATGTGCTGACACACAGTTTCTTTTATAGTACAAAGATGTAGGAACTCGGTGCCGTCTTCTAAACAGGGCACTACTACTACACACATACTGTATATATACTGTAAATAAAAAAATATGACCATACAAGGGACTGCTGATAAGTATTTGACTTTGTGATCTTGTTTTGTTTCTATGGTAACGAATGTTACATCATATGAAAGTCTTATGTGTCTAATATATGTTTTCAAAATGTTGTGTTTGTTGCTTATGGCAACAGTGGTCTACGCACGCAGGAAAACAAAATGGCAGAGTCTAATGCGATATTCACAGCAAGTGAGAGTAGAGGAGTGATAAAATTCTTGTTTCAGCAAGGAAAGTCCGAGAAGGATATTCATGGTGATATGTCGCAGACATTGGGGGATCAATTTTCACATTCCACAGTTAAGAACTGGGTTGCCAAATTTAAAACGAGCCACTTCAGCACCAATGATGAGGAACGTCCTGGACGACCGAGAGTGGTTGTTGTTCCGGAGATCATCGAGGCTGTGCACAACCTCATACTGGAGAATCGACGAATTTCAGCTAAAGCAATAGCAGACCTCATGGGGATTTGCCGTGAACGTGTTTGTGTCATTATCCATGAACATTTGGACATGAGGACTCTATCTGCAAAGTGGGTCCCTAATGTTTGACTACTGATCAGAGAAGCATGCGAGTGAAAACTTTTGTCCATTTGTCAGCGTTTCCATCTGATAAGAACTTCCTGGATCAACTGGTCACTATGGATGAGACCTGGATTTATTTGTATGATCCTGAAAACAAGGAGCAGTCAAAAGAGTGGAGGCACAGTGGTTCTCCTCGTCCAAAGAAGTTCAGGGTGCAAAAATCAGCCACTAAGGTGATGGCATCTGTGTTCTGGAATAAGGAGGGTGTGCTACTAGTGGACTACCTTCAAAAGGGTTCCACCATCAATGAAAGGTATTACATTGAACTTTTGGACCAATTGAAGGCAGCTCTGAAGGCTAAAAGGTGCAGCAAGCTGTCCAAAGGAATCTTGTTCCTGCACGACAATGCCTCAACTCACACTGCACAAGCGACCACGGCAAGACTGGCAGAGCTGGGCTTCCAGCTGGTTAACAACCCACCTTATTCACCAGATCTAGCTCTTTCCGACTATCATCTGTTTCCAAACCTGAAGAAACACCTCAAGGGCACCAAATTTCACATCCTTTCTGATGGGATGGCTGCTACGGATGCCTGGTTTGAGGCACAAGCGAAATCCTACTGTTTGCTAGGCTTACAGGAATTGGAATACTGATGTAAGAAAGTTTCAACATTCTATCTCATTTCTTTCTGGGTAAAGCCAAACACTCATCAGCAGTCCCTCGTATACCCTATAGTAAGTAAATAAGTAAACAGTAGTAGTACATGCAAATAACATAAAGTACTTAGTTTATGCTTATTTCACTTATTTCATCAAAAGAGCATAAACGGCATCCCACAGCGACAAGGAAAACCCAATCGAGATGGTCCTGGTCTGTCTCAAAGGCTAAGGACACACGGGCATTTAGCATCTGATGAGAGAGCATCAGATGCGATATGCTAATGACATGACCCTCGGCTCCTGCTCTGGAGTGTCAGCCGAGTGTCATTATACTATGATGCGATCCTGCAATCGGATCACAGCTGCAGAGGATAAGGCGGGCGCTGAGGAGGAAAGGAAGGGACTCCCTATTTCATCCATTTTCAGCTGATGCGTATATTGCACTGCACTCTGGTGTAACGCGAAAGCAATGCAATGTTTCTCTCGCACCCATAGACTTGTATGTGTGCGAGAGAAAACTAATCGGATTCCACCCGCAGCATGCTGCGATTGTTTTCTCGGTCCAATTAGGGCTGAGAAAATAATCGCTCATGGGAGCTGCCCCATAGAGAAACCCACCCAAAGACAGGGAGAACATACAAACTCCTTACAGATGTTGTCCTTGGTGGAATCTGTGCTCAGGACCCCAGTGCTTTAAACAACAGTGCTAACCACTGAGCCACCGTACCGCCCATCTAATCACTGAACACACTGTCAATTGAACCTAACTTGCATGCTTTGGATCATATTCCCTTGCCTCTGCTGGTTTCTGTAATTGCATATCTCGTCTCTCGATACTTGTTACGCTTTTCCTGTTCTTCCTGGTGTGACATCAGTACTTTGCTACATTCTCAGATATCTCCCTCCTGCTGTGAACATTTCCAGAGAGCCTACAGGCGGGGAAAGGGGCACTGTAGGAGAGTAAAACTGGTAAAATACAATGTTTAGAGGTTTTCGGGAACAATATTTATTTTTTTGCTGAAGGGTTGCGGTTGTAGAAAATAGGAAGCACAACAATTATTAGCCAACCCAGGTCCTTAATGCCCCTGTCGTTGTAGACACTTTGTGTGGTGGTGCCACTAATACAGCACTTGACTATAGCAACTACACACTGAGCTCAGTGGCTCAAGCCATCACTATCAGCATAGCTGCCGAGCCCAGTAATTGGCTGCAGCAGTAATAAGCAATGTACTTAAAACATCACCACTGCAGCCTATCAACAAAGACTACGTCACCATTGCAGCCTATCAACAAAGACTGGCGCAGAGGCAACAACAAAGCACCGTGGGATCTGGGTAAGTACAGATCCCGGCAACCTCTTTAATATAGTAAACATCTTACTGACTTCTAAAAAAATGAACAATAGGTATTCTTAGGGGCCCTTTGCACACTATGACATCGCTAGCCGCTGCTGCGATGCCATGCGCGATAGTCCCCGCCCCCGTCGCAGCTGTGATATCTTGTGATAGCTGCCGTAGCGAACATTATCACTACGCCAGCTTCACATGCACTCACCTGTCCTGCGACGTTGATCTGGCCGGCGACCCGCCTCCTTCCTAAGGGGGCGGGTCGTGTGGCGTCACAGCGACGTCACATGGCAAGTGGCCAATAGAAGCGGAGGGGCGGAGATGAGCGGGACGTAAACATCCCGCCCACCTCTTTCCTTCCGCATTGCAGAGGGGACGCAGGTAGGAGATGTTCCTCGCTCCTGCGGCTTCATACACAGCGATGTGTGCTGCCTGCAGGAACGAGGAACAACATCGTAACGTTGCTGCAGCCAAAGTAATAAAAATGACCGAAACTACACAGATCATACGATACCGACGCTTTTGCGCTCGGTAATCGTAGTTAAAACGATTTACACACTACGATGTCGAGAACGACGCCGGAAGTGCATCACTTTCGATTTGACCCCACCGACATCGCACCTGCGATGTCGTAGTGTGCAAAGGGACCCTTAGAATCACTTTTATTTTCTGACAATGAAGCACGGCCATCAGATCCTTTGTACCATACCTGCAGGTTTGCCGTAATCAATAGTTAGTATAAAAAATAATCTAAATAATTTATTTTAATCAATCACTTATATAGCGCTATTAATTCCACAGCACTAATTTACAGATGTGATCATCACTGTCCCCATTGGGGCTCACAATCTAAATTCCCTATCTGTATGTCTTTGGAGTGTGGGAAGAAACCAGAGAACCTTGAGGAAACACATGAAAACACGGGGAGAACATACAAACTCCTTGCAGATGGTGTCCTTGGTGGGATTTGAACCCAAAACCCCAGCGCTGCAAGACTGCATTGCTAACCACTGAGTCACTTTGCTGTCCATGTAACATATCTTGGACCATATCATTCTATAGAAACTCAGTTTTAAGCATGAGATACAATATGTTACAATACTGACTACATGATAAATTCATATTGCGCACCCGATTACACCCAAAATCAGGCAAACATTATATACTGTACTATGGTCCATGTATGGCATGAAGGGGTTTTCCCATGAACAAAATGAATATTAATGAGTAGATTTTGGATTAATAATTTCCGTTATTGGATGTGTTTAAAAAAAATGTTCCTGTGCTGAGATAATCTTATATATGTGCCCCTGCTATGTACTGTGTAATGGCCGTGTCTGACCGTACAGGGACATGGTCTGATCATACCACATTTCCTGGGATAATCTTATATATGTGTCCCTGCTATGTACTGTGTAATGGCCGTGTCTGACCGTACAGGGACATGGTCTGATCATACCACAGCTCCTGGGCCAGGAAGGAAGTATCCAGACATTACAGCATGGGATCGCAAATAATTCTTTCTTTTAGGTAAAACACATTTTAAAAAAACAGGCAGGGAAATGTTTTACCTCACAAAAAGAAATAGATACGATCCTATGCTGTGCTATCTATAAACTCTCTTTTGCTTCTTCCCCTGCCCAGGAGATGTGGTATAATCAGACCATGTCCCTGTACGATCAGACACAGCCATTACACAGTACATAGCAGGGACACGTATATCAGATTATCATTTTTTTAAACACATCCAGTTGTGGAAATTAATATTATTCCAAGATCTAATGATTAACTTTAATATTAACTTTGGTGGGAAACCCCCTTTAAGGAAATTTTTCTAAAATGCTAAAGACCTCCTGAAACTCATGGAAATGTCTTGACCAATCTCCAGATCTCTACCAATGTCCACGTCACTGAAGAAAATAGTCAGTTCTCCAGTAAATCCATTTAACAAAAAGAGTTGTGATGATTTATATGCCACAGCTCTTAATCTAATTCTTCAGGAGAGAATATGTGTGTATTCACCATTCCCTCAGGGCCTACAGTTGGCAAAACACAACAGGAGATTTATTAATCCTGGCGCACCATGTGAGCAGTATGCCAACGTTTCTCCCCTGTGGAGAATGAGCCAGAATCATCCACAGTGTGCACACCCTATTGACGGTAGGTAAGGTAAAAGCAACACCTGATTGAGCCTTGTGTCAGTTTCTTCACTATTCTATTGGGTACTTTGCACGTTGCGACATCGCGACTGCGATCTCATCGGGGTCAAATCGAAAGTGACGCACATCCAGCGCCGGTAACGACGTTGCAACATGTAAAGCCTAGAAGCACCGATAAACGATCGCAAAAGGGTCGAAAATCGGTGATCTGTGTAGTGTCGGTCATTTCCATAATTTCGCTGCAGCGACAAGTACGATGTTGTTCCTTGTTCTTGCGACAGCACACATTGCTGTGTATGAAGCCGCAGGAGCGAGGCACATCTCCTTACCTGCGTCCCGCCTGCAATGAGGAAGGAAGAGGGTGGGCGGGATATTTACGTCCCGCTCATCTCTGCCCCTCCGCTTCTATTGGCCGCCTACCGTGTGACGTCGCTGTGATGCCGCACGACCCGCCCCCTTAGGAAGGAGGCGGGTCGCCGGCCAGAGCGATGTCGCAGTGCAGGTAAGTGCATGTGAAGCTGCCGTAGCGATAATGTTCGCTACGGCAGCTATCACAAGATATCACATGTGCGACGGGGACGGGACTATCGCGCTCGGCATCGCTGCAATCGGCTAGCGTTGTTGCAGCGTGCAAAGTACCCCTATGTCAAAAACCTGTGGAAAATGTATTTGAATGAAATACACTAGCCAGAATGTAAGCCACTGCACTTTTTTCTGTTACATATGTTGGAAAAAAGAAAGCAGTGACTCTATAAATGTGGAGTCTATTCTGCAACATGTAAATTGTATGAACCTGACTATTTTAGTAAAAGTGCTGAAAATATGATCTGTATTGGTGTATCCCTATTCTCCCCCACTAGTGAAGATAGGAAGAGATAGTGGCTCCTCTGCACCGCTGATGATGGCCAAAAAATGACGAAGATGAATGAATATTGCAGTTTTCTCTACACGTTTCAAACTCGTCCAACTTCTTCAGGATATAACCAAAATGCTCCCCCAATGTTGGGGCAAAGACGTCTTGCAGTAGATTACTCCAGTTTTCCAATAAACTAATCCACGCGTTTCAAACTCGTCCAACTTCTTCAGGATATAACCAAAATGCTCCCTCAATGTTGGGGCAAAGACGTCTTGCAGTAGATTACTCCAGTTTTCCAATAAACTAATCCATGCGTTTCAAACTCGTCCAACTTCTACAGGATATAACCAAAATGCTCCCCCAATGTTGGGGCAAAGACGTCTTGCAGTAGATTACTCCAGTCTTCCAATAAACTCATCCATGCGTTTCGAACTCGTCCAACTTCTCCAGGATATAACCAAAATGCTCCCCCAATGATGGGGCAAAGAAGTCTTGCCATAGATTACTCCAGTCTTCCAATAAACTCATCCACATATATCGAACTCGTACGAACGTCTTCAGGATACAACCAAAATGCTCCCTCAATGTTGGGGCAAAGAAGTCTTGCAGTAGATTACTCCAATCTTCCAATAAACTCATAATTGCTCCACCATGGTTTGACAGACGGCAATCTAATGTGTACACCCCCTTTGCCTACATTGGACCCATAGTTTTGAGGATATTTGTATAATCCAAAATAGTTGAGTGGACATTGATACACTTTAATGTAGTCTATTATAAGGAAAAGGTAGAAAGAGGGGACGTCAAAAAGATAACAGGTGACATCCCTCATCAATTTGGTGTCCATTGTAGGGAAGAATTATGGGGAAGACTATGGGGGCTAACACTTCATACCGAATTTGAATTCTCTGTATTTTAATGGGATTTTCTGGTAAAGAAGGTGGCCCTACATGTTAAATCGTGAGACCTGATGACTATCTAAAGATTATTGGGGTGTCCCTACTTTTGTGGAAAGAAGGGTTGGGCATATTAGATTTTAACATGTCTGACCTTTTGTTCTTAAGAGAGATAAGCTACTTCCAGAGATGTCTGGCAGTGGATTATTCTCTTCTTATTGAGAACACATGCCGAACAAAGTATGCCTATATACAGATATATGGGGAGGTTTGGAGGAATATATGTAAGCAGAACAAGCATTTGGCCAACATCTAAAAATAAACACAGATGTGGACAATTTCCGTTGCAGTTTTTTCTGCAAATCTGTACTAAGTTCACAATGAATTCTCAAAAAAATCTGCCACTGACACTTATTCCTACACGTTGGCCATGCAGCACCCTACAGATCATTAGGAGGTACTTTGCCATTGCAGGTCTCTATTTTATCCTACCCCAATTTTCACTCAAGTACATTTCCCTGGCACCAGGGACGAAACGTGTCAGGAGAAGTATTGGAGGTACCATTTTCAGTGGGATGGGACCATACTTGGGCACTGTCCTTGTCAGGATAGCAGACAATACATGTGGCACAACAGGGAATTTTATAGTACCCATATCCCCAGGGTTGAATTATGGAAGATCAACAACAACATATTTGGGTTAGTTCGAACCAATTTCTTACCTGCATGGTTTATTATGAGACCTTTATACACTATACACTGGGTGCAGACTTATTAGGCAAGTTGTATTTTAGCGGATTCTTTTTTATTATTGATCAACATCTATGTTCTCAATCAACCCAAAAGACTCATAAATATCAAAGCTTAATATTTTTGGAAGTTGGAGTGTTTTTTTTAGATTTGGCTATTTTAGGAGGATATCTGTTTGTGCAAGTAACTATTACTGTGCAGAATTATTAGGCAACTTAATAAAAACCAAACATATTCCCATCTCACTTGTTTATTTTCACCAGGTAAACCAATATAACTGCACAAAATTTAGAAATAAACATTTCTGACGTGCAAAAACAAAACCCCAAAAAATGAGTGACCAATATAGCCACCTTTCTTTATGATGGCACTCAATAGCCTACCATCCATAGAGTCTGTCAGTTGCTTGATCTGTTTAGGATCAACATTGCATGCAGCAGCCACCACAGCCTCCCAGACACTGTTCCGAGAAGTGTACTTTTTTCCCTCCCTGTAGATCTTACATTTTATGAGGGAGCACAGGTTCTCTATGGGGTTCAGATCAGGTGAACAAGGGGGCCATGTCATTATTTTTTTCATCTTTTAGGCTATGTTCACACACTGCGTTTTTTTACCTGCGTTTTTGGTCCGTTTTTGCTGCAGAAATTTCTTGAGAAATTCTTGTAACCTTTCTGCAGACATTCCCCAGCAAAACCTATGGCAAAAAAAATTAGCTGTGCGCACACTGCGTTTTTTTCTTAAGAAAATTCTTTCAGTAGATTTTCTTAAGAAAAAGAATGAGCATGTCACTTCTTTTCTGCAGCTAACTGCGTTATTTGCCATATATAAAGGGCACAATAATGCAGGGAGCAACCAGCGGTAAAAACGCACCAAAAACGCACCGAAAACGCGGCAAAAATGCAGGTGCGTTTTTGGTGCGTTTTTTAACACAGGTGCACTCTTAAGAAATTTCTTAAGAAAAATCATTTTTCTAGTGTGAACATAGCCTTTACTGGCCAGCCACGCTGTGAAGTAGTTGGATGCATGTGATGGAGCATTGTCCTGCATGAAAAACATGTTTTTTTTTAACGATACCGACGTCTTCCTATACCACTGCTTGAAGAAGTTGTCTTCCAGAACCTGGTAGTAGGTCTGGGAGTTGAGCTTCACTCCATCCTCAACCCGAAAAGGTCCCACAAGTTCATCTTTGATGATACCAGCCCATACCAGTACCCCACCTCCACCTTGCTGGCATCTGAGTCGGAGTGGAGCTCTCTGCCCTTTACTGATCCAGCCTCTGGCCCATCCATCTGGCCCATCAAGAGTCACTCTCATTTCATCAATCCATAAAACCTTTGAAAAATCAGTCTTAAGATATTTGTTGGCCCAGTCTTGACGTTTTATCTTATGTTTCTTGTTCAAAGGTGGTCGTTTTTCAGCCTTCCTTACCTTGGCCATGTCCCTGAGTATGGCACACCTTCTGCTTTTTGATACTCCAGTAACGTTGCAGGTTTGAAATATGGCCAAACTGGTGGCAAATGGCATCTTGGCAGCTTCACCCTTGATTTTCCTCAATTCATGGGCAGTTATTTAGCGCCTTTTTTGCCTAACACGCTTCTTGCGACCCTGTTGGCTATTTGCCATGAAACACTTGATTGTTCGGGGATTATGCTTCAAAGGTTTTTGCAATTTCAAGACTGCTGCATCCCTCTGCAAGACATCTCCCAATTTTGGACTTTTCAGAGCCTATCAAATCTCTCTTCTGACCCATTTTGCCAAAGGAAAGGAAGTTGCTAAATAAGTATGCATCCCTTATATAGGGAGCTGATGTCATTACACCTCACCCCTCCTCATTACAGAGATGCACATCACCTGGTTTACTTAATTGGTAGTTGGCTCTCAAGCCTATACAGCTTGGAGAAGGACAACATGTATAAAAATTATCATGTGATCAAAATACTCATTTGCCTAATAAGTCTGCACACAGTGTATATTGTGTCATTCACGTGTCTGGGCATTACATTTTATTAGGGTTTGTTCCTTTTTACATACATAATACATGCTAAGTTTTTTCGCTCCTTGCTTTATACCAGGATCTGATAATCTGCAGTATGCCGTGATTTCTGTGCAGGTTGTTTATGCACCATATGCATGGGGATTGTAAAAGCCGCATGATTGTACTGTAACAGGATGTGTATTACGACATGAAAACTAAACTACACTGCTAATGCTACAGAATTGGGATCATACGTAGGTGTCTGGCCATTTATAGTAAATGGGGAAAATAGATAATTATATCAGATCATAGTAGTTAGTAGTGGTCACAACATTAATATTAATTTTATATTTATTAGGCATGATAAAGAAGTGTTTCTCTCCATGGTTATCTATCTTCTATTGTAGTGAAATGAAGACAGGAGCAGAACAGCTGTTCTGTGCCAAGCCAACAACGCTATCTATTGTAGATCCCTGAGCCAGAATTCTGGATCAAGTTCCTCCAAAATACTGGCATACATTTTGTATGACAAATTTATTATGTGTATCGGGTATATCTTACTCCCCCATTAGACAAGGAGGCATGACGAATTGGAGTCATAAGATGCAAGATATTTGTCAATGGCAGATTATTTATTAATGGCATGTGCAAAATATTAGCGTAAAGAATGTCAGCCAACAGGAGGTAAAAGGAGCAGTGTCTAAGAACTCTAACAAGATGCAACAAATTCACCATACAATATGGGAAAAATACCAAAAATGCCATACCCAGAGTATGCTGTGTCATTAAAAATGCCACTAACACCAAAAATGCCATACCCAGAGTATGCTGTGCCATTAAAAAATGCCCCTAATGCCAAAAATGCCATACCCAGAGTATGCTGTGTCATTAAAAAATGCCACTAACGCCAAAATGCCATTCCCAGAGTATGCCGTGTCATTAAAAAATGCCCCTAATGCCAAAAATGCCATACCCAGTGTATGCTGTGTCATTAAAAATGCCACTAACGCCAAAAATGCCATACCCAGAGTATGCTGTGTCATTAAAAAATGCCACTAACGCCAAAATGCCATTCCCAGAGTATGCCGTGTCATTAAAAAATGCCCCTAATGCCAAAAATGCCATACCCAGTGTATGCTGTGTCATTAAAAATGCCACTAACGCCAAAAATGCCATACCCAGAGTATGCTGTGTCATTAAAAAATGCCCCTAATGCCAAAAATGTCATACCCAGAGTATGCTGTGTCATTAAAAATGCCACTAACACCAAAAATGCCACACCCAGAGTATGCTGTGTCATTAAAAATGCCACTAACGCCAAAAATGCCATACCCAGAGTATGCTGTGTCATTAAAAATGCCACTAACGCCAAAAATGCCATACCCAGAGTATGCTGTGTCATTAAAAAATGCCCCTAATGCCAAAAATGCCATACCCAGTGTATGCTGTGTCATTAAAAATGCCACTAACGCCACAAAATGCCATACCCAGAGTATGCTGTGTCATTAAAAAATGCCACTAATGCCAAAAATGCTATACCCAGTGTATGCCGTGTCATTAAAAATGCCACTAACGCCAAAAATGCCATACCCAGTGTATGCCGTGTCATTAAAAATGCCACTAACGCCAAAAATGCCATACCCAGAGTATGCTGTGTCATTAAAAATGCCACTAACACCAAAAATGCCATACCCAGAGTATGCTGTGCCATTAAAAATGCCACTAACACCAAAAATGCTATACCCAGAGTATGCTGTGTCATTAAAAATGCCACTAACACCAAAAATGCCACACCCAGAGTATGCTGTGTCATTAAAAATGCCACTAACGCCAAAAATGCCATACCCAGAGTATGCTGTGTCATTAAAAATGCCACTAACACCAAAAATGCCACAAACCAAAATGTTTTCTATATTGGCCATTAAATTTTAACATCTGGCCTCTGAATATTTGGCTTAAAAAGACATTATTAAAAATCAACAAGAATTAAGTACGCGTCCAGGCAAATAGGTGTCCGTCACTACTGATAAAATGCTGCGGATGGAAACACAGTTCTTGAGCCAAGACCATAAGTGGATACAATAAGAAGAAGCATAGGAAGTTATACTGATACTTTTCCTTCCTGCTGAAACTACTTCTGGCTTCGGCTCAATAAAGAAAAAAATCTGCAACAAAAGCTGCATAAAAACCCCTGAAACCTTGACAGGACAAAGCTTCTGGTGTCAATGCCATTTATTGCTCATACTAATGCTGTGTAGACGTTGTGTGTATTTCTTATTTATTTCACATGCCCTGTGTTGTCATTCAGTCACTCTTGGTTTGTATATAAAAGAACCAGTTTATCTGGGGTAGCTATTGTTTGCCTAAGGATGTGCCTTTATAAGACTATAAGGATTGTTGTTTCACAATATTAGCAGTATTTTCTCCTTTTGTGTAAGGAATACATAATTGTTATAACCCACAGAAGACATACAGCGCTCTCACTTCACTACATTAATGGGACATTGATAATATATAAACACAGACACACATGAGATAGAGGATAGATTGGATGGAGAGCTACATAAGGTAGATATTAATGATATAGATAGATAAATAGATAGATAGATAGATAGATAGACAGACAGACAGACGGACAGACAGACATGAGATAGAGGATAGATTGGATGGAGAGCTACATAAGGTAGATATTAATGATAAAGAGAGATAAAAAGTCAGATAGATAGATAGATAGATAGATGGATGGACGGACAGACAGACAGATAGATAGATACATACATAGATAGATAGAGGGATAGAGAGATAGAGAGATAGATAGATAGATAGATAGATAGATAGATAGATAGATAGATAGATAGAGGGATAGTGGGATAGATAGATAGATAGACAGACAGACAGACAGATAGATAGATAGATAGATAGATAGATAGATAGATAGATAGATAGATAGATAGATATAGATAGATAGAGGGATACAGGGATAGAGGGATAGATAGATAGCAGGATAGATAGATAGATAGATAGATAGACAGAGACAGATAGATAGATAATAGATAGAGGGATAGATAGAGGGATAGATAGATAGATAGATAGATAGATAGATAGATAGAGGGATAGATAGATAGATAATAAATAGATAGATAGATAGAGGGATAGATAGATAATAAATAGATAGAGGGATAGATAGATGGATAGATAGATAGATAGACAGATAACAGATAGATAGATAGATAGATAGATAGATAGATAGATAGATAGATAATGGATAGATAGATAGATAGATAGATAGATAGATAATGGATAGATAGATAGACAAAAAAGAGTCAGCACTTCCAGTATTCTTGCAGTGAAAAGCAGGACTTTAATATCCCAGTGGAGAGTTTCAGTTCAAATTAACCTTTCTCAAGGAAGGAGCAAGGTTCACTAGTGGACATAGACAAAAAGGGCACCTGTGCAACAATATATATATGGGCCCTTTGCAGTCCAATAACTCATCAAAATGCACCATTCTGCCTTGGTTTGGAGGTAGAAATGGGCCCCCTGACCTCTTGGGCCCCAGTGTAGCAGTACAGGTTGTACCAATGATATGTCCGCCCCTGAACGTCTCCACTGGGCTATTAAAATCCTGCTTTTCACTACACGTATACTGGAAGTGCTGCCTATTTTTTGCCTTTTATCTACGAGCTAAGTGTTGGTGGTTGCTTTTTTTGCACCCAGCTTTTTCATTATAGTAGTGGTGCTGTTTTAATCTTTTTTTGAATATATATTTATACATAGACAATTAGATAAGAAATAGAGAGATAGATAGGAAATAGATGGATAGATAGATAGAATCATAGATAAATTGCTAGATAGAATAATAGATAGATAGATGGATAAGAAAGAGATAGATGATAGATAGATAAGAAATAGAATAAATTGATTTATAGATAGATGATACATAACAATAGATTGCAGGAAGGATAGATTTATAGATGGATAGATAGATAGATAGATAGATAGATAGATAGATAGATAGATAGATAAGAAATAGATAGACAGATTTATAGATAAATATATAGATTTATAGATAGCTATAAATGACAGTCTCCCAGTGTCCGGCCGGTAATACACCGTAGCTCCCTTGTATACAGCGCTTCCCCTTCATGTAGGGCGGGTGATACGCTGCGGCGCTTCTATATACACCGCTTCCCCTCCATATTGGGCTCTGTATACAGCGCTCCCCTGCATATATAGGCGGGTGATACGCTGCGGCGCCTCTATATACAGCGCTTTCTCTCCATATAGAGCTCTATATACAGCGCACCCCTCCATATAGGGCGGGTGATACGCTGCGGCGCCTCTATATACAGCGCTTTCTCTCCATATAGAGCATTATATACAGCGCACCCCTCCATATAGGGCGGGTGATACGCTGCGGCGCCTCTATATACAGCGCTCCCCTCCATATATGGCGGGTGATACGCTGCGGCGCCTCTATATACAGCGCTCCCCTCCATATATGGCGGGTGATACGCTGCGGCGCCTCTATATACAGCGCTTCCCTCCATATAGGGCGGGTGATACGCTGCGGCGCCTCTATATACAGCGCTTTCTCTCCATATAGAGCTCTATATACAGCGCTCCCCTCCATATAGGGCGGGTGATACGCTGCGGCGCCTCTATATACAGCGCTCTCCTCCATATAGGGCGGGTGATACGCTGCGGCGCCTCTATATACAGCGCTCCCCTCCATATATGGCGGGTGATACGCTGCGGCGGCTCTATATACAGCGCTTCCCTCCATATAGGGCGGTATAACTCCCCTTCGCTGTGAGCTCTTAGGTGTAACGCTTGCAGGGGTGTATATTAGCAGCACTATATGCGGCCGTCACCTGGGCATGTGGCGATGACTTTACTGTCAGTGTGGCGGTATACTGCGCTGTGTGCGCCCCTATAGCGCCGTGTGTGCAGGCTTTGTCTCTCGGCTGCAGTAGGAGCGGCAGCACTGCGCAGCCCCGCGTCTATATATAGATCACTGTATTACACTTGTCTCCACCAAACTCCGCTTTGTCGCAGAGAGCAAGTTCGGAACGTTCGATCTGTTTACCGTTTCCATGGAGATTCGTGTAACTAAAAGAACAACCAGGAACTATCGACGGCATTAAATGAAGTGCTATGGTTAATGAGGAATTAGCAGAACCAGTGTATAAATAATGATTGGATGTCAGCTCTATCGTATTATTGATAGAATACCGCTGTCATGGCAGGCTCAGCAGACTGGGGACGTGCCTCTGTATACTGTGGAGCTGGGGACAGTCCGAGCCGTCCCTCAGCAGCACTGGGAATTATCGGCTCCCTCCGATCTGCCGGGCTCTACATGCAATATACCGTGTATAATACATACAGTGTACACTGTGCACTGCCTACAGTTATATACACAATATACGCCATGCACTATATGCCCACTATTATAATAAATACTGTACACTGTGCCCTGTCTAAGAAAACTCAGTACAAAGCACACACTGTGCAAACACTATTAGGTGTTTTCTATAAGAAATACACTGCTATATGCTCTGTATAATAAATGCACTATGTACAATGTACACTATACAATGGATACAGACTACATGTCATGTAAAATAAATACAAAATAAACCACACAATGTATGCATACTGTATAATAAACACACTATGTACAATAGAAATTGTACACTGTATGTACACTGCTATATGCTCTGTAGAATATATACACTACGTATAATATAAACCACACAATGTATGTATACTGTATAATAAACACACTATGTACAATAGAAACCGTACACTGTATGTACACTGCTATATGCTATGTAGAATATATACACTACGTATAATATAAACCACACACTGTATATACATTATATGATAAATACACTAGGTACACTACAAAGCACACACTGTATGTACACTATTGTGTACACTGTATAATAAATACACAAAAGAATATATGTACACTGCATACCATGTAAACCATACACTATGTACACTATATACTCTCTACACTATAACTAAGGTGCCATGTACATTGAAATATATATATATATATATATATATATATATATATATATACATACAGTATATATACACACACACTATATAATAAATGCACTATATAAAATATACATTAATTGCACACACTAAAAACTATAGTGCATACACTAGATGTGCACTGTATAATATATACACTATATACACTACATTATGTACACTATGTAATATATACACTACACACAACATAAAGCATACATTTTCTAATGAAGAGACTACTTTTTATATATATATTTTTTATATATATATATATATATATATATATATATATAAAATGTACACTGTATAATACACTATATATAGATATAAAAATATATAGAGAGGGAGGGAGAAAGAGAGAGAGAGTGAGTGAGAGAGAGGAGAGAGGGAAAACACTTTATAATACATACTATATATATATATATATATATATATATATATATATATAAAAAAGATTATTAATATATAAAATGTATAACACATGCACTATATATAAGCAGCATACACTGTAATAATATATACATTGTATAATGCACTATATATACAGCATACACTGTGTAATATATACACTGTATAATACATACACTACATATACAGCATAAACCATGTCAGACTCTATATACAGAGCACACACTGTAATAACATATTCACTGTATAGTACATATCCTACATATACAGCATACACCGTGTAAGACACTATATACAAAGAACACACTGTAATAATATATACACTATGTAACACATACATTATATATATCATACTCTGTTTGATAGCACATACACTGTATAACTGTATAACTATATATATATATATACACACACATCATACACATACAATGTATACACAAAATACTCTGTGTAATAATACAATCTCTTAGTACCAATACATACACTGTGTAATAAGTTATTACACAGTGTTTGTATTACTACTCAGAAATTGTATTATTACAGAGTATGTTCTATATATATATAATGTATGTGTATATACACACTGCTGTATATATAGTATGTGTTATTATACAGTGTATGCTGTATGTATAGTATGTGTTATTACAGTGTGTGCTCTATGTATAGTATGTGTTATTACACAGTGTATGCTGTATGTATAGTATGTGTTATTACACAGTGTATACTGTATGTATGTGTGTTACAGTGTATGCTATATGTATAGTATATGTTATTACACAGTGTATGCGGTATACTATAGTATGTGTCATTACAGTGTATGCTGTATGTATAGTATGTGTTATTATAGTGCGAGCGAGGTACTGAGCGAGCGAGGTGCTGAACTGAACTTAAGTGCTGAATTTAAGATAAGTGCATAGTTTCAACACAATTACATAGTTTGACACAAGAACATAGTTTGAATTTATCCTTATACGTTTCCCATTGGGTTTCTTTCGTTTTTTTCTCTTTGTTTTTCTACTTTACTGTTGATCCCCATTTGATAGGTGCTCCATGGACAATGCTACCAGGTGTGTATCTTGTCAGATGTATGCATGCCTTGAGCAGCCGTTCGAGGGTGAATATGTCTGCACTCGATGCAAGCATGTTGCGTGTTTGGAAGCCAAGGTAACTGATCTAAATAAGCAGCTTGCAACACTAAGGGGCATTGCAAACCTGGAGAGGAGTTTAGAGCTCACTGAGCTTTCTCTGGCTGGGGCCAGTGATATGGAGGAGGGTGGAGGTGGGGAAGATCAGGACCCAGAGGTAGGTAGCTGGGTAACAGTTAGAAGAAGAGGTAGGGGGAAAAGTGTCAGGGAGCCTAGTCCTGACCTGGCACAACCTAGTAAATATGCCTGTTTGGCTGATATTAGGAATGAAGGGCCTGGACTAGGGTCACTACAGCAGGACGTTGCTCCTAGCAACCAGGAAAACAACTGCTGTAGGAAGGAGGGAAATAGGAGTGCAGCAAAGCCCAGACAGATGTTGGTGGTAGGGGACTCTATAATTAGGCGGACAGACAGGGTCATCTGTCGCCGAGACCGTGAATGCCGAACAGTGTGTTGTCTGCCGGGTGCTCGGGTTCGGCATATTGTGGATCGGATAGACAGATTGCTGGATGGGGCTGGGGAAAACCCAGCGGTCATGGTGCACATTGGTACTAATGACAAAGTTAGAGGCAGGTGGAAGGTCCTTAAAAATGATTACAGGGAACTAGGAGAGAAGCTGAAGTCCAGGACCTCCAAGGTGGTGTTTTCAGAAATACTACCGGTGCCACGAGCGTCACTAGAAAGACAGCGGGAGCTTAGGGAGATAAATATGTGGCTTAGAAATTGGTGCAGGAAGGAAGGGTTCGGGTTCATGGAGAACTGGGCCGACTTCTCAGTCGGCTACAGGCTCTACGGTAGGGACGGGCTGCACCTCAATGGGGAAGGTGCAGCTGTGCTGGGGGAGAAAATGGTCAGACGGATGGAGGAGCTTTTAAACTAGGATCGGGGGGGAGGGAGGGTAGTGGAGCAAATAAGGGGATAGATAGAGCAGATAGAGACAGGGAGACGGTAGGGGTCAATGAAGGATTAGGGGGGGATGGGACATGCAAGGAACGTAGGGAGGCTAGGAGTAATAAAGGTGTTAATAGGATTAAATGTCTACTGGCAAATGCAAGAAGTCTTGCAAACAAAATGAATGAATTGGAGACTCTTATGTCAACCATAGATTATGATGTGGTGGGCATTACGGAAACCTGGCTGGATGAAAGCCATGACTGGGTGACAAACATACAGGGTTATAGTACATTTAGGAAGGACAGGAAAGGCCAAAAAGGTGGTGGGGTGTGTATATTTATCAAATCTAACCTAAAACCTGTGTTGTATGATGACATTGAGGGGAACAGCAACAATGTAGAGTCAGTATGGGTAAATGTACATGGGGAGGGGAATAATGGAAAAATGCTAATTGGAGTTTGCTATAAGCCTCCTAACATACCTGAACAAATAGAGGGTGAAATGCTGGAACAAATTGAAAAGGCAGCTAATAATAATAATCGGGTTCTTATTATGGGGGATTTTAACTATCCAGACATTCAGTGGGACATAGAATCTTCTGGTTCTGCTAAAAGCTGTAAGTTCTTATCTACCATTCAGGACCATTTCCTCTCTCAGATGGTAGATGAACCGACCAGGGGAGATAATTTGCTAGATCTGGTCCTGTCAAATAGACCGGATACAATTTCAAATCTACAGGTCCGGGAGCACTTGGGCACCAGCGATCATAATATGGTAAGCTTCGACATAATATTCAATAGAACATTTCAAAGGGGGAATGCTAAAACCTGGAATTTTAGGAAAGCTGATTTCAACAAATTAAGGGAAGAGCTTAAATGTGTAGATTGGGACAGAGTCATGGTAACTGGGGATACCGAACATAAATGGGGTAAGTTTAAGGATATACTGCTAGAGTCCTGTAAAAAACTTATACCCAGTGGTAATAAAATGTCCAGGAATAAAAAGAAACCACTATGGATAAATAAGACTGTACAAAGTATAATAAAACAAAAACAAAGGGCGTTTAACATCTTAAAGGCTGAGAATACAGAAATAGCATTGCAGGAGTATAAAGATATCAATAGGCAATGCAAAAAAGAAATCAAACAAGCAAAACTAGCTACTGAAACAAAAATCGCCAATGACATTAAAATAAATCCCAAAATCTTTTATAAATACATTAATGCCAAAAGGAAAACAAAGGATAGTATCGGACCCTTAAAATATAATAACAAGTTAGTTATAGAGGACAAACAAAAAACTGAGATATTAAATAGGCATTTCTCATCTGTATTCACCAAGGAACTGACTGTACCAGGGATCATTCAACAAGTGAAAAATCAAAGTCCACCACCCGATATAATTAATTTAACACAAGATGAAGTACGCCTACGTCTGAGTAAATTAAACATTGACAAATCCCCAGGGCCAGATGGCATTCATCCACGAATATTGAGGGAATTGAGCTCCGTAATCGACAGACCGCTGTATCTCATCTTTTTAGACTCACTCGTAACAGGGTTGGTGCCTCAGGATTGGAGGATTGCTGATGTGGTACCGATATTTAAGAAAGGTAAGAGGGTAGATCCAGGCAACTACCGTCCAGTAAGCCTGACATCAGTAGTATGCAAAGTTTTTGAGGGCATTTTAAGGGATGACATGCAAAAATATATTGCAGAAAATAATATGATAACTGACAAACAGCATGGATTCATGAAAGATAAGTCGTGTCTAACCAACCTCTTGGGGTTCTATGAGGGGGTAAGTGCAAACCTGGATATTGGTAATGCAGCTGATGTGATTTATTTGGACTTTGCAAAGGCATTTGATACTGTACCACATAATAGCCTTATACTAAAGCTCCAGAAGCAAGGACTAGGGGACACAATATGCAACTGGGTAAGGAATTGGCTAAAAGATAGGAAACAAAGAGTAGTCATAAATGCTACATTCTCTAAATGGGCTATAGTCAGCAGTGGGGTGCCGCAGGGATCTGTGCTAGGACCAATTCTTTTTACTCTCTATATTAATGACCTTGTGGATGGGATTGATAGTACAGTGTCAGTCTTTGCCGATGACACCAAACTATGTAGGATATTAAAAACTGACCTGGATAGTACAATATTACAAAAAGATCTGGATAAGATGTCAGAATGGGCAGATACTTGGCAAATGAGATTTAATGTTGATAAATGTAAAGTAATGCACCTAGGACGGAGTAATCCTATAGCTGCGTATACATTAAATGGAAGTAAACTCGGGACTACAGAACAGGAGAAGGACTTGGGTATTCTCATTACAAATAAGCTGAGCAGCAGCACTCAATGTCAGGCAGCAGCTGCTAAAGCAAACAAGATTCTAGGGTGTATAAAAAGAGAGATTAGATCCCGTGATCCCAACGTATTGTTACCCATCTATAAATCACTTGTAAGGCCACATCTGGAATACGGGATCCAGTTTTGGGCTCCACATTTTAAAAAGGACATTCAGAAGTTAGAGTCAGTTCAAAGGCGGGCAACTAGACTATTACAAGGAATGGAAGGCCTCCCATATGATGGCAGATTGAAAAAGTTAGATATGTTTAGCTTAGAAAAAAGACGTCTCAGAGGAGATCTCATTTATATGTATAAATACATGTGTGGTCAATATAAAGGACTGGCACATGACTTATTTCTTCCAAAAACAATACTAAGGACCAGGGGCCACTCACTGCGAGTGGAAGAAAAGCGATTCCGACACCTAAATAGGAAAGGGTTCTTTACAGTTAGAGCGGTCAGACTGTGGAATGCCCTACCACAAGAGGTAGTAATGGCAGATACTATAACAGCTTTTAAAAAAGGGCTGGATGATTTCCTCAGTACACAAAACATTGTTGGTTATAAATGACTTAGTGACTAAATGTAGAACTGGTGGAGGAAGGTTGAACTAGATGGACCTAGGTCTTTTTTCAACCTAAGTAACTATGTAACTATGTATGCTGTGTTATTACAGTATGCTGTGTATAGTGTTATTACAGTGTATGCTGTATGTATAGTATGTGTTATTACAATGTATGCTGTATGTATAGCATGTGTTATTACAGAGTATGGTGTATGTATAGTATATGTTATTACACAGTGTATGCTGTATGTATAGTATATGTTATTACACAGTGTATGCTGTATGTATAGTATGTGTTATTACACAGTGTATACTGTATGTATGTGTGTTACAGTGTATGCTGTATGTATAGTATATGTTATTACACAGTGTATGCTGTATACTATAGTATGTGTCATTACAGTGTATGCTGTATGTATAGTATGTGTTATTATAGTGTATGCTGTGTTATTACAGTATGCTGTGTATAGTGTTATTACAGTGTATGCTGTATGTATAGTATGTGTTATTACAATGTATGCTGTATGTATAGCATGTGTTATTACAGAGTATGGTGTATGTATAGTATATGTTATTACACAGTGTATGCTGTATGTATAGTATATGTTATTACACAGTGTATGCTGTATGTATAGTATGTGTTATTACACAGTGTATACTGTATGTATGTGTGTTACAGTGTATGCTATATGTATAGTATATGTTATTACACAGTGTATGCTGTATACTATAGTATGTGTCATTACAGTGTATTCTGTATGTATAGTATGTGTTATTATAGTGTATGCTGTTTTATTACAGTATGCTGTGTGTATATAGTGTTATTACAGTGTATGCTGTATGTATAGTATGTGTTATTACAATGTATGCTGTATGTATAGCATGTGTTATTACAGTGTATGCTGTATGTATTGTATGTGTTATTAGTGTATGCTATATGTATTGTATGTGTTATTACAGTGTATGCTGTATGTATAGCATGTGTTCTTACAATGTATGCTGTATGTATATGTTAGTACAGGGTATGCTGTATGTATTGCATGTGTTATTACAGAGTATGCTGTATGTATAGCATGTGTTATTACAGTGGATGCTATATGTATAGTATGTGTTATTACAGAGTATGCTGTATGTATAGTATGTGTTATTACACCAGTGTATGCTGTATGTATGTGTTATTACAGCGTATGCTGTATGTATAGCATGTGTTATTACAGTGGATGCTATATGTATAGTATGTGTTATTACAGTGTATGCTGTATGTATAGTATGTGTTATTACACCAGTGTATGCTGTATGTATGTGTTATTACAGAGTATGCTGCATGTATAGTATGTGTTATTACACTGTATAATGTATGTATAGCATGTGTTATTATAGTATATGCTGTATGTATATGTTAGTACAGTGTATGCTGTATGTATGTGTTATTACAGAGTATGCTGCATGTATAGTATGTGTTATTACAGTGTATGCTGTATGTATAGTATGTGTTATTACAGTGTATGCTGTATGTATAGTATGTGTTATTACAGTGTATGCTGTATGTATAGTATGTGTTATTACACCAGTGTATGCTGTATGTATGTGTTATTACAGAGTATGCTGCATGTATAGTATGTGTTATTACAGTGTATGCTGTATGTATAGTATGTGTTATTACAGTGTATGCTGTATGTATAGTATGTGTTATTACAGTGTATGCTGTATGTATAGTATGTGTTATTACACCAGTGTATGCTGTATGTATGTGTTATTACAGAGTATGCTGCATGTATAGTATGTGTTATTACACTGTATAATGTATGTATAGCATGTGTTATTATAGTATATGCTGTATGTATAATATGTGTTATTACAGTGTATGCTGTATGTATAGTATGTGTTATTACACCAGTGTATGCTGTATGTATGTGTTATTACAGAGTATGCTGCATGTATAGTATGTGTTATTACACCAGTGTTATTATAGTATATGCTGTATGTATATGTTAGTACAGTGTATGCTGTATGTATAGTATGTGTTATTACAGTGTATGCTGTATGTATAGTATGTGTTATTACAGTGTATGCTGTATGTATAGTATGTGTTATTACAGTGTATGCTGTATGTATAGTATGTGTTATTACACCAGTGTATGCTGTATGTATGTGTTATTACAGAGTATGCTGCATGTATAGTATGTGTTATTACACTGTATAATGTATGTATAGCATGTGTTATTATAGTATATGCTGTATGTATAGTATGTGTTATTACAGTGTATGCTGTATGTATAGTATGTGTTATTACACCAGTGTATGCTGTATGTATGTGTTATTACAGAGTATGCTGCATGTATAGTATGTGTTATTACACTGTATAATGTATGTATAGCATGTGTTATTATAGTATATGCTGTATGTATAGTATGTGTTATTACAGTGTATGCTGTATGTATAGTATGTGTTATTACACCAGTGTATGCTGTATGTATGTGTTATTACAGAGTATGCTGCATGTATAGTATGTGTTATTACACCAGTGTTATTATAGTATATGCTGTATGTATATGTTAGTACAGTGTATGCTGTATGTATAGTATGTGTTATTACAGTGTATGCTGTATGTATAGTATGTGTCATTATAGTGTATGCTCTATGTATAGCATGTTATTACAGTCTATGCTGTATGTTATTAGAGTATGCTGCATGTATAGTATGTTATTACACAGTATATGCTGTATGTATGTATAGTATGTGTTATTACAGTGTATGCTGTATGTATGTGTTATTAGAGTATGCTGTATAGCATGTGTTACTGGCACACACTGTATGATAACACCATAGCGCTCACACACTACATGACACACTACAGGCTAATCCTGGGCTCAGGAGAAAATTGGTTGCTATGATACCAGCAAGCCAATCGCAGCGCTCCAGCGCACACCACAGCCCTGTGCCGCTTCCTTATAAGGCGCTTATCTGTTGCGGGCTCTGCGCTCACTACCATATAAGGGCGGAATCCAGTCACCACGCACCTTCGCCTTCTGTCAGTAGAACTATGTCATAGGAACGCCAGGAGCTCGCGCGCGGCTGGAGCGTGTCACAAAGAGGGAGGAGGGAGGTGCAGCCGAGGAGGGAGGAGCAGCCGAGGAGGGGGAGGCGCGGACGAGGAGGGGGGGGACGCAGACGAGGAGGGGGGAGGCGCGGCCGAGGAGGGAGGAGCCGCCGAGGAGGGGGAGGCGCGGCCGAGGAGGGAGGCGCAGCCAAGGAGGGGGGAGGAGCAACCTAGGGGGGAGGGAAGCACTGCGGAGGAGGGGGGCGGCGCAGGCGAGGAGGGAGGGAGGCGGCAACTCGATACATCCCTAGGGGACGAAGAGTGCATACAGCACAATGAGATGATGCCCAGTGGAGGTGATCATGTGGTAAACACCGCCCCGTAGCGGTAGAATAGAGCACTGCACTGTGGGACGCTCGGGAGTCCGGAACATCAGGCAGTCTGTAATGCACACCTGCATCTCAGCTGCCCAGCACACATCACTGTAGACACTGAGAAATCTAGATAATATGGGTCTGTTCACATCTGCATCCGACTCTGCCACATTTCATAGGAAAAGCTACTGCTGCGCCCCGGGGCAGCTGAGCTGCTCGGATCCGGGCAGTCCGTGGCTCGAGGGGTCCCAGACCCAGGGGCACCATCGAACAATTTTAAATGAAGAAGAAAAATATAAACTTAAAAATAAAGTCTGACCACACCACTCGCGGTTTGGAGCCAGGGATGGTAGGGCCGCTGCTGCGGGTTCCCAGTGGGGATGATGGATGGGGGCAGCGTGGATGGTGGAGCCCTCCGCGAGCAGGGCTTTTCCCCAAGGGTAGGTGAAGGGTTAATGTACCGCCCCACGGGCTCGGCTGTAACCGCCGAGCCGCGCGGATCCGTGCTCGTACTGCGGGTGGTGGCTCGAGCCTCTCACGGACCCGGGGGTCACGTCGCTCTGTAAGGGGGTTGGCGCTACATGCAGGGACTTGACGGGGGGTTCCACAGCCGGAGCCGCGGTGGTTTGGTTTGGGATGTAAGTTCGTGACGCCACCCACGGGTTGTGGTGAATAGATGGACACCACCGCTGCCGTTAACTAGGCCTCCCGGGGACGGTTTTGCGCAGCTTGGTGTTGACCCCTCCGTGGGTAGGGAAGTGATGGTCCCAGGGGCCCGGGGGAGGTGCTGAGGCGGGCGAGCGGGTAATGCATGTTGTACGCTGGTGCGTTGCGGCGCGGCGCGAAGGCACTGGTGTACTCGCTCTGACACAACACACTGGAGTCTCTGGTAAACCAAACCGAGTGATGAACGGGGCCCGCAGCCAGCTGCAGCTTCTCCCAGAATAGGTTGGTGGTTTCCGCCTTTCTCCTGCACCTATGTGTGTAAATGTTTGACTCCTATGCCTAGACACCGGTAGTCCGCTCCCCGACTTGAATATGCCTTAGGAGCCCGTTTGCCCGCAGACGCTGGCCCTTTGGGTCTCTATGCCTTGGCGGTGGCTTTATCCTGTATGGTTGGGCTGTTGTCTTCTAATGGGACTTGTGTGGGATAGGTCCTTAAGTCCAGTCCGCAATCAGTTGATTTAACTCAGCCCTGTCGGTTCGGGGCTTTGTCTGGGTCTGAGTACCCATCCTGGTGCTCCAGTTTCCAATCACCTCCCCGGTTCGGTACCGGCGGGCCACCGCCCGACCCCAGTCCCTACAGTTCCACCAGCTGTAATCCCAGCTCCTGCAGGCGGCCACCACCATCTGCCTCCTTGCCAATGGTGACTGGGCTCCGACCCAGCCACTGGGTAGTCTCTTGGCAGGCCTGGACACAGGACTGCCCGTGAACTTGACTGCTCTACACCTCCTCTAGACTACTCTGCACTTGTACTTGACTCTTGTGTGTGTTTTCCCGCCTCCAGGCCTGTGAACTCCTCAGTGGGCGGAGCCAACCGCCTGGCTCCGCCCCCTGGTGTGGACATCAAACCTGGAGGGTGGTGACAAGGTTTTTAGTTTGACTGATGTCACCTAATCGGGAGAGGGTGTGGTGTTGTGTGTGACTACCTGGGACGACCTGACTAGTCCATGGCGTCACATTAACGTGGAGGCGCAGCACAATGAAGCAGTCCAGACAGAGAGTGCAGTTCGATTGTCTTTACTTACTGGATTCGTGCCCTGGGGACGTACTGGATTCCAGGTGCTCCCGTGTCCCTGATGGCTGTGCCTGCCAACCTGGTGCCACTCTCCACCTGTGCACTCTGGTGTATGTGGGTCCTTCCTGGCGTGGAGCACTTGGAGGTCCTGCTGGTGGCTGGGTCCTGACGCAGGCAACTTGGACTACTTAAGGGAATTTCTCCTGGCCCCCTCTTTGCTGCTGATGCCTCGGATGTTAGCAGTGGCAGATGAGTCTTGGAAACCCACCCACTTGGCAGAGTTAACAGATGGCTTAGTCCTTGTCTGTTCTGGGATCTGCAGCCCGTGCGTGCAAAGTACTTTGAGCCCTGGATGTCCACCCCACAGGATCCCTCCGTCCTTGGAGCTTGCTCTCTTGCTCTCCAGCATCTTTCCTCCTCTGAGTGGTTGATCTTTCTACTCAGGTCTTTGTGGTTTCTTTGCTGCTTTTGTGACGCCCTGGGCAAGCCAGGGGTCACAGGTCACAACATCACATGCACCCCACATTCCCGGCAGGTACACCTAGGCTAACCTAAAATCCTTGTTGCCTTCCTCCAGGGGCTGATGTCCACACCAGGGGGTGGGCCAGGCGGTTGGCTCCGCCCACCGAGGAGTTCACAGCCCTGGAGGCGGGAGAACCAGGCAGATGAGAGAGAGTTGAAGTTGAAGTCAGACTAGAGTCTGAGGAGCAGTTCAAGCTAGGGGAGTGAAGTAGGAGGAAGTGGTACAGGAGTTTGAGTGAATAAGTAAAAAAGGAACAGTTAAGAAAGCCTGAAGTTGGTCCGGGTGTGTGCCCCGGACTGAGACATCAAGGTCAGCAGACGGCGGTGATAGTCTGCAGGGGGACTGCTTGGAGGTTGCTGGAAGGACCGCGGACGGGTGGTGACCCGGCGGTACCGGAGCAGTATACAAAGAACAGTCAGCACCAGGGCAGGGGCCTTTCGGATCCCGGCAAGGCTAGGAGTCGCCATAATTTGCCAAATCCGTCAGTGAAGGGGACCTCTGTCTCCTAACAACCAAGTCCCGATTGAAGGCAACAGTCCGACCGTTAAGGGGAAACACCGCCACCGCCAAGGCACCAGTTTCCCAGGGCCAGTGCCTGCGGGCAAGAGAGGGGCTCTTCCGGCTCATGTCCAGGTCGGGGAGCGGGTAACCGGTGGGAACCCATCGCTACTGCAGGGAACATCAGCACCGTAACCGTCCGAGGCACCCGTCCAACCAGCCGTTTGTTTACCGAGAACTGTGTCGTGTTTACTGGCTGAGTGAGTACCTCCGTGCCGTGCGGCACAGCGCTGTCCCTGCGCCCCTGCACCTCCACAGGCCCCATACCCGCCTGTCCACCATACCAACCCCATCACTGGGCCCCGAGACCACCAAAACCCCCTACCCACGGAGGGGCAAATCAACAACTGGCGGCTCCATACCATCACTCCCGGGCTCCCCAGACAGAGCAGCGGTGGTGTCCACTTAATCACCACAACCGTGGGTGGCGTCACGGACAATAAACTATCCCAAAACCCAATCCCCTTTCACTCACGGGCGAGGAGCGCCGCTCGAGTCCCCGGGATCCGGCCCATCGCTCGAGCCACCGAGCAGCAGCAGCAGCAGCAGGCCGCAGCAGCCGCAGCGGCAGCCGGACCCGAGCAGTGGGAGAGCGCGGCGTCCCCTCCTCCGCCCGCGACAACTTGGCGTCACGAACAGGATCTTACCGCTCTGCCATTGGGTAGAGGTGTGCCTTGTGACCGCCGGAGGTATCCGGCCGAAAAATTTCGGAAGTCGCCATCTTTGGCGCGAAAAGTTCCCGCTCGAGCGTCTTCTCGAGTAGTAGAGGCGCGAAGGCCAAAACCCCGCCCCGATAGAGGACGGGCCGGAAAGAGGCTGAGGGGGACGGAAACAAGATGTCTGGGCCCAACGGAGCCGCTGGAGGAGCGGTGGTCGCAGCCCCCTGTAACTAGCGCTGTAGCGTGCAGGGACGCCAGGACTCTGCTGAAACACGTTCCTGGATCCAGAAGCAAGATGTGCCAGAAGCTCCAGGCCCAAGTCCACTTCATGCTGGCGAAGTGGACGTTGGAGATGAAGGGCCTGGCCGCAACCGTTTGGGCATCCGAAGTGGAGGTGGTCTCAGAGGAGCGGGTAAGCGACCCACGCCCCTATGTCCCAGAGGGATCGGTCGATACGGCTGAGGGGCCCGGCCTGCTGCCGTCCACCACGCTACCTCCCTCACTGCCCATGCCTGCGGCCAGCGCCCCGACCGACCCGTTACCCCTGCCACCGGTAGCGGAGCCCGCAGCATCTGTGGGAGAGGGCCCAGACCTGCGGCCCCCGGGCCTTACCTTTACCACCGCCCTGGCACCCGTCCCGGCCTCCATCCCAGCCGCGACGGAGATGATGACGGCCCCGGCAGTCCGCCCGGCCGTAGCGGAGGCGATCCACGATCAAACACCAACACCGCAAGTCCCGTTGACGGCTCCCAGGCACCGGGCCTCGGCTGAGGCACGGGGGGGATGTAGCTGCCAAGCGGCAGAGTAGGCCACATCACAGCGGGGTCCCTCATTACTGAAGGTGCCGGTCGTAGCCGAAACGGAGGGACTCTGGCTGGGTCCGTCCCCCGCACACGCTGAACAGGAGCAAGCAGAAAGTGCTCCAGACTGGGAGCGGCGGCAACAGCAGCTGCGCAGGGAGATCGATGCCCGAGAGGGGTGTAGAGCGGATGTGCATGCCCGCATGTATATGGAAGAAGATCGCCTGCAGCGAGCTACCATTGGGGTCCAGAGCGGTGCACCATGTGGAGGTGGCACTAGAGCCCCACGAGTGGGAATGGACTGTTGAGCCGCAAAAGGCAGCGGAGTGCCGCTGCACAGTCCCCGTTGGGACCGAAGAAAACAGGTGTGTTTTGAGTGTGTTTGAAAAGTTTTTGCAAAAATGAGAATAATAACCGAACAGTCACCTGATTGTCTACCGTGATTGGAAACCGGCCGTTGCCGGCACCGTTGTCCCCGTGGGGACCCCTTAGTTGCATAGAGAACTTTCTATGGACAAGCCCATGAACTTGCAGGGCAACCACAGACGCTAGTGGCCTGTAAATAAGTTGTGTTACCGTTTCCGCATTTACCGCCTCCGGAGAGGCAGGTTGGAGGGAGGGCCCACAGCAGAGCAGGCTGGGGCCCAGCCACCACAGGAACCGGTGGCTACCCTCTGGAGGGGAAGGACAGATCCCGCTCGGGTAACTGGTTCAGGACTGGGGTCAAGGGGTGCTGCCTGGGTTTTAGGGGCAGCATCAGGGCCAGGTTGCTTGGGTGGGAGAGAGCGGAGACCGTAACCGTTAACCGTTTAAAACCGTAACGTTTAAGAAATGAACCTCCCGATGTGGGATGATGTTTTTCTACTTGTATATATGTTACCGTTTTTTATCTTGCAGAAAAACAAAAGGAAAATAAAACCGGTGTTGGACGGGCAGCCCGAGGACGGTCTGCGTTTTGCTAAGGGGGAATGTGACGCCCTGGGCAAGCCAGGGGTCACAGGTCACAACATCACATGCACCCCACATTCCTGGCAGGTACACCTAGGCTAACCTAAAATCCTTGTTGCCTTCCTCCAGGGGCTGATGTCCACACCAGGGGGTGGGCCAGGCGGTTGGCTCCGCCCACCGAGGAGTTCACAGCCCTGGAGGCGGGAGAACCAGGCAGATGAGAGAGAGTTGAAGTTGAAGTCAGACTAGAGTCTGAGGAACAGTTCAAGCTAGGGGAGTGAAGTAGGAGGAAGTGGTAGAGGAGCTTGAGTGAAGAAGTAAAAAAGGAACAGTTAAGAAAGCCTGAAGTTGGTCCGGGTGTGTGCCCCGGACTGAGACAGCAAGGTCAGCAGACGGCGGTGATAGTCTGCAGGGGGACTGCTTGGAGGTTGCTGGAAGGACCGCGGACGGGTGGTGACCCGGCGGTACCGGAGCAGTATACAAAGAACAGTCAGCACCAGGGCAGGGGCCTTTCGGATCCCGGCAAGGCTAGGAGTCACCATAATTTGCCAAATCCGTCAGTGAAGGGGACCTCTGTCTCCTAACAACCAAGTCCCGATTGAAGGCAACAGTCCGACCGTTAAGGGGAGACACTGCCACCGCCAAGGCACCAGTTTCCCAGGGCCAGCGCCTGCGGGCAAGAGAGGGGCTCTTCCGGCTCATGTCCAGGTCGGGGAGCGGGTAACCGGTGGGAACCCATCGCTACCAAAAAGACTTTACATAGGTGCAGGGAAGAGACCGTCACCGCTAACTGCAGGGAACATCAGCACCGTAACCGTCCGAGGGACCCGTCCAACCAGCCGTTTGTTTACCGAGAACTGTGTCGTGTTTACTGGCTGAGTGAGTACCTCCGTGCCGTGCGGCACAGCACTGTCCCTGCGCCCCTGCACCTCCACAGGCCCCATACCCGCCTGTCCACCATACCAACCCCATCACTGGGCCCCGGGACCACCAAAACCCCCTACCCACGGAGGGGCAAATCAACAACTGGCTGCTCCATACCATCACTCCTGGGCTCCCCAGACAGAGCAGCGGTGGTGTCCACTTAATCACCACAACCGTGGGTGGCGTCACGGACAATAAACTATCCCAAAACCCAATCCCCTTTCACTCACGGGTGAGGAGCGCCGCTCGAGTCAACGGGATCCGGCCCATCGCTCGAGCCACCGAGCAGCAGCAGCAGGCCGCAGCAGCCGCAGCTGGACCCGAGCAGTGGGAGGGCGCGGCGTCCCCTCCTCCGCCCGCGACACTTTCAATGTGTCTCAAGAGTCTGTTGTCTATCTTGACACCATTCCTTTTTACTCCTCTCCTCAACTCACAACTCCTTCCTCCTTCACTTCCTTTCTCCGGCTGACTAGCCACACTCCCCAGATCACTTTCTCCTCCCTGAGGTCTGGTCTCTTCCTCCCAGTTGGCTGCCTGTTATCTCACAGTGCCCAGCCCTGTCATCTGGCTAGGTGAGTCTCCCAGCCGGGTGCAGCGAGTGTAAATGTCCTGGTGTGCTAGTGTGTGTGTGTAGTGGCTGGCACAGTCATGTAGGACCCGAGCTGTTACCTTGCTGTTACCTTGTTTTTGTGACACCTGGTTACTGCAGGGGCATCACACTACACTAGGTACAACCTGATATATAGTGTTGGGCAGAGGCGGATTTTAATGAGGGCAATCTGGGCTACCGGGCTCCAGGGGACCCATGCTCCGAAAAGTAAATTGCCCTCATTATAATCCGCATGAAACATTTAAAAGCTGCTGCTGGGTCATCCGCTCGCCCTGCAGCACGTCAGCAGGACGGGGGCCGCCGTCAGGGCGTTATAACCGTGACTCCTGTAAGGGGCCCCCTGAGCAGAATCCAGGAGGGGGCAGGGCCGCTGACAGCCCGGGCCCCTCTCCTTTCATTCCTCTGCTCACCGGGCCCCAGAGTGCGGGGCCGCTATCACGGCAATGAGGGGGCCTGGGTCACTCATAGAGAGCTGCCCTCTCTCTTCGTGCACTGATCTATGTGATCAGTGCAGGACAGGAAATATACTGGAACAGAACAGAGGCTGAGAAGGTGAAGGACCTTGCCTGATCACATGACTGGTGACCTGGCAGGTCCTGTCGCTGTTCAGCTGCTACAGTCTCTGTGCATCTCCCAGTGGATGCTCTCCTGCTGTGCAGAATGCACCGATCAAGAACTGCAAGATGAGGTAATGTATAGTGTGTGTAAGTAAATGTGCATGTTGTAGGGCTGTGTGTGCATGTAGTCTGTCTGTCTCTTTCCCTGTCTGGATATCTTTTATCTCTTTCCCTGTCTGTCCATGTCTGTCTCTTTCCCTGGCTGTCAGACTCTGTGTGTTTTTTTCCCTGGCTGGAAGTCTCTGTCTGTCTCTTTCCCTCTCTGGCAGTCTCTGTCTGTCTCTTTCCCAGTCTGTCTCTTCCCCGTCTGTCTCTTTCCCTGTCTGTCTCTGTCTGTCTCTTTCCCCGTCTGTCTCTGTCTGTCTCTCTCTCTTTCTCTTTCCCTGTCTGTCTGTCCTCTCTTTCCCTTTCTCCCTCTCTCTGTCTCTGTCTGTCTGTCTGTCTTTTTCTGTCTCTCTATCTGTCTCCCCACTGACATCAGATTACCTCACACATAAGCTTCTTATACTAACAGTTTATTTTGTTCCTATAGCAACCACTCACAGCTCCTATTAATAACCTATAGCTCACAGTTCCATTGACTTTCATGGAGGAAGGTTTTTTGGAGAGTAACTGTAAAGCGCGGGGTTAAATTTTCCCGTCAAAACATAGTCTATGACATTCCCTGAGTCTCACTGGGTGTCTGTGCAAAATTTCGTGATTGTAAATGCGACGGTGCGGATTCCTTTAGCGGACATACATATATACATACACATACACATACACACTGAGCTTTATATATTTGACTAGCTGTAGTACCCGGGCGTTGCCCAGGATAGTAACTGTCTCTCTGTCTCTCTCCCAGTCTCTGTCTGTGTGTCGCTGTCTGTCTTTCTCTTTGTCTGTCTCTTTCCTTCTCTGTCCGTATCTATGTCTCTGTCTGTATGTTTCTATCTCTCTGTCTGTATTTGTATCAGTCTATCTGTCTCCATCTCTGTGTCTGTCTGTCTCTATCTCTGTGTCTGTCTCTATGTGTGTGTCTGTCTGTCTCTCCCCATCTGTCTCTTTCCTCGTCTGTCTTTGTCTGTCTTTTTCCCCTTCCGTTCTTTCCCCGTCTGTCTCTTTGCCCGTCTGTCTCTTTCCCCGTCTGTCTCTTTCCTCGTCTGTCTTTATCTGTCTTTTTCCCCTTCCGTCTCTTTCCCCGTCTGTCTCTTTGCCCGTCTGTCTCTTTCCCAGTCTGTCTCTTTCCCCGTCTGTCTCTTTCCCTGTCTTTCTCTGTCTGTCTCTTTCCCCGTCTGTCTGCCTCTCTCTGTCTCTGTCTGTCTGTCTGTCTTTTTCTGTCTCTCTCTATCCGTCTCCCCACTGGCATCAGATTACCTCACACATAAGCTTCTTATACTAACAGTTTATTTTGTTCCTATAGCAACCACTGACAGTTGTTATTAATAGCCTGTAGCTCCCACCTCCATTCAGTTTAATGGAGGCAGGATTTTGGAGAGTAACTGTAAAGCGTGGGGTTAGATTTTCCCGTCAAAACATAGTCTATGACATTCCCTGAGTCTCACTGGGTGTCTGTGCAAAATTTCGTGATTGTAAATGCGACGGTGCGGATTCCTTTAGCGGACATACATATATACATACACATACACATACACACTGAGCTTTATATATTTGACTAGCTGTAGTACCCGGGCGTTGCCCAGGATAGTAACTGTCTCTCTGTCTCTCTCCCAGTCTCTGTCTGTGTGTCGCTGTCTGTCTTTCTCTTTGTCTGTCTCTTTCCTTCTCTGTCCGTATCTATGTCTCTGTCTGTATGTTTCTATCTCTCTGTCTGTATTTGTATCAGTCTATCTGTCTCCATCTCTGTGTCTGTCTGTCTCTATCTCTGTGTCTGTCTCTATGTGTGTGTCTGTCTGTCTCTCCCCATCTGTCTCTTTCCTCGTCTGTCTTTGTCTGTCTTTTTCCCCTTCCGTTCTTTCCCCGTCTGTCTCTTTGCCCGTCTGTCTCTTTCCCCGTCTGTCTCTTTCCTCGTCTGTCTTTATCTGTCTTTTTCCCCTTCCGTCTCTTTCCCCGTCTGTCTCTTTGCCCGTCTGTCTCTTTCCCAGTCTGTCTCTTTCCCCGTCTGTCTCTTTCCCTGTCTTTCTCTGTCTGTCTCTTTCCCCGTCTGTCTGCCTCTCTCTGTCTCTGTCTGTCTGTCTGTCTTTTTCTGTCTCTCTCTATCCGTCTCCCCACTGGCATCAGATTACCTCACACATAAGCTTCTTATACTAACAGTTTATTTTGTTCCTATAGCAACCACTGACAGTTGTTATTAATAGCCTGTAGCTCCCACCTCCATTCAGTTTAATGGAGGCAGGATTTTGGAGAGTAACTGTAAAGCGTGGGGTTAGATTTTCCCGTCAAAACATAGTCTATGACATTCCCTGAGTCACATGGAGTGTCTGTGCAAAATTTCGTGATTGTAAATATGATGGTGCAAATTCCTTTAGCGGACATACACACACACACACACACACACACACACACACACAGATACACATATACAGACACTCAGCTTTATATATTAGATATACGCATATGGCTGACGATTCTGACTGGAGCTGGTCATTTTGATGACCCAAAAAACGGTTCATACAGCTTTTTTCGGGCTGTCAAAATGACGACTAGCGGTTAATCTTTGATTGGTGTTTGCAAAATTGGAGATTTTCCAAGAGTGATGGTGGGACTGTGGAAGGTTGGAGGTCATTATGCAAAGGAGGATCTCAGCTCACCTGGTAAATGCATCACCGGGGTCCTTTCTCTGGGGGACGGTGCAGGGAGGGCAGCTCCGTGTTCAACGAGGCAAAGTACGGCAATAGAAAAAGTTGTTTCCAGCATCATGGCCAAGAAATAAGGTTAAAAACCAATTTTATTCCATAACTTGTGCAAATCTAGCAGGATATATCGAAAACTAAGAACATCTTTTAGGTTTGAAACACATAAGACGTTGTTTTATAGTTTGTGGATGTCCATCCAGCCTAGTGCTGGTTTCAACCTTATGGAATAAAATTGGTTTTTAACCTAATTTCTTGGACGTGATGCTGGAAACAACTTTTTTCTATTGCCGAATTTTCGAGGAGTAGAGGCGGAGCTGTGGTGGAGGCAGAGTCTGAAGGGGGCCCGAAAATTTTGGCAGTATGGGGCCTGAAATTCCTGGTGGCAGCCCTGGGCAGGACGTACTGTACTAGCAACATGCAGGGTGCGGCACGGCTGAGGGAGTCCTGCCCACCTGTCTGCCGAAGAGGAGCATCCTCTGTAATGGTGACGGCAGACGGTGTTGTTGCAGGAAACGCTGGAGCCCAGCAGTCTGAAGAGTGGAGATGGACCGGTGACCTATTCTTTGGAGGTGCCTGTCACTAGCAGCAAGCAACGGCGGGCACACAATGTGAAAGGGGGCTGCAACGGCAGCACACTATGTGAAAGGGGAGAAAGGGCGGCACACTATGGTAAAAGGGGGAGAGAATTGTAATTTTCTATAATGTGAGGACGGTGGTGCCTTCTATCAGTGTTCTGGGCATCTGATCTATGTAGTTTAAATCCTCCATTCCAAATCCATAGACATTGTATGTATAGATGGGTGACACACCCCAGCACACTGTGCCCCACTGGCCCTGCCTCCATCTTGGATATTTCCAATGTCTGCCTCCACATACTGTGTGTGTCCTGGCTCAATCAGGATATTCTACATGTATCATTATGTATGTAGTGGATATAAGCACATGATACATGCAGTATGAAGGGGCACACACAGTGTGCAGGCCGGGGAAATCTGTCCCATGTAGTTTCAGTCCACACCAATCCCATACCACGTATATATTTTCACTACTACAATAAGGCTGTGTGCACACATTCAGTATTTGGTGAGTTTTTTTACCTCAGTATTTTTTACAAATACGGAGGTCAAAAAGTCACCAAATACTGAATGTGTGCACATGTCCTTACAAATACTGAGGTAAATAACTCACCAAATACTCAATATCTGCATGTGCCCCAAGGCCTCGTGCACTCGTTCAGTATTAGAGTTTTTGTTACCTTAATATTTCTTAAGCTATATTCACATAGGGCAGTTTTGCAGTTTTTTTTCATTGTTTTTTTTTTCCATTGGTTTAATGTAAATACATGCTAATGCCAAGCTGCAGCTTTTGATCAGATTTTGCTGCAGAAAAAAAACCCCTGTGTGAACATAGGCTAAAGCGGGCTTTACACGCTACGATATCGTTAATGAATTATCGTCGGGGTCACGTTGTTAGTGACGCACATCCGGCGTCATTAACGTTATCGTAGCGTGTAACAGTCATGTGTGACTTAAAGTGATCGCAAAAGCGGCAAAAATCGTTTGCCGCGGAGATGTCATCCTAAAACAAAAAATCGTTTACCTCTCATTAGCGATGTTGTTCTTCGTTCCTGCGGCAGCATACATCGCTGTGTGTGACACCGCAGGAGCGACAAACACCTCCTTACCTGCCTCCACCGGCAATGAGGAAAGAAGGAGGTGGGCAGAATGTTTACGTCCCGCTCATCTCCGCCCCTCTGCTTCTATTGGACGGCTGCCGTGTGACGTCGCCGTGACACCGCACGACCCGCCCCCTTAGGAAGAAGGCAGATTGCCGGCCAGAGCGACGTCGCAGGGCAGGTAAGTCCATGTGACGGGATTAAGCGAGGTTGTGCGCAACGGGCAGCGATTTGCCTGTGTCGCACAACCGATGGGGGCAGATAAAATCGCTAGCGAGATCGCAGCGTGTAAAGCCCGCTTAAGGCCACATGCACATATTCAGTATTGGGGAGTTTTTACCTCAGTATTTGTAAGGCCTCGTGCACACACTGAGAATTTGATGAGTATTTTACTTCAGTATTTGTTAAACTATATTCACACAGGGAGTTTTTGCTCAGTTTTTTAATTTTTTTTCGGCAATAGTCTTGTTAACAGATTAAAGTTGGACTGTTCAGTACTGTGCCTTAGGCCTCTTTCACACATCAGTTTTTTTCCGTCAGGCACAATCTGGCGATTTGCGGAAAAAACTAATCCGGAGGATCCGTTTTTTTCCTCATAGACTTGTATTAGCACCGGATTGTGCCGCATGGCCTTGCGTTTCATCCGGCGTGCGCCGGATCCGGCAAAATTTGCTTGTCCAGCTGCCGGAAAGGACGCACAATGGAACATTTTTTGTCACCGGCAAAAAAACGCACCACACCGGATCCGACGCCGTGTGGCGTGTTGTGTAATGAAAGCCTATGGGCGTATTGCGGAAAAAACGCATTACAGCGATGGATCCATTTTTTTAAACTGAGTATGCTTAGATGTGTAAATTCCTTTCTGGTTAGAAAATATCCTCTCTGTCTCTCTCTCTCTGTCTCTCTCTCTGTCTGTCGATCTCTCTCTCTGTCTGTCTCTCTGTCGATGTCGGTCTCTCTCTCTCTCGGTCGGTCAATCTCTCTCTCACCCTCTCTCTCATACTTACCGATCACTGACGCTGTGCTGCACAGCTGTCACAAAGCTTCCGTGGCTTCTCCGCTCATTATTCCATCTCGTATTCCCGGCTCCTCTGCCCACCGGCGCCTATGATTGGTTGCAGTCAGACAAGCCCCCACGCTGAGTGAAAGCTGTCTCACTGCAACCAATCACAGACGCCGGTGGGCGGGTCTATATCTTGCAGTAAAATAAATAAATCATTTATAAAAACCGGTGTGCGGCCCCCCCAATTTTGATACCAGCGAAGGTAAAGCCACTCGGCTGAGGGCTGGTATTCTCAGGATGGGGAGCCCCACGTTATGGGGAGCCCCCCCAGCCTAAATATATCAGCCAGCAGCCGCCAGGAAATGCTGCATCCATTATATGCGACAGTCCCGGGACTCTACCCGGTTCATCCCGATTGCCCTGATGCGGTGGCAATTGGGGTAATAAGGAGTTAATGGCAGCCCATAGCTGCCACTAAGTCCTAGCTTAGTAATGGCAGGTGTCTATGAGACACCCCACCATCACTAAACTGTAGTGAAAGGAAATAAACACAAACACCGAAAAATCCTTTATTTAAAATAAAAGACAAGAAAAACACCCTCTTTTACCACTAATCCTCAAATACCCCTTCAGTTCCGACGTAATCCACACAAGGTCGAATGACGCTTTCAGCTCTGCTACATTGGAAGTTGACAGAAGCGGCCATTGAACACCGCCGCTCGCTGTGAGCTCCACGGAGCAACTGAAGTGAGTCGCGCTGTCAGCAATGACATCACTCAGGTTACCTGCGGCCACAGATGGATTCTCGGTTCACACTGCTACAACGGATCTGTTGCATCCGGTTTTCCACAATCTGCGACGGATCCGTTGCATCAGGCACAAACCGGATTGTGCCTGATGGCAAAAAACTGATGTGTGAAAGTAGCCTTAGTGGTTTTATTTAAACAGAAGGGTATATTTATTAGATTAATGGATGTTTTTTAGGTTATAATTTTGGCAACTATTTTTCAGAAATGATCTGTTTCAGGTATAAGATGAATGACCCGTCACATGACCTGTCACATGACCCCTGTGTAGGGATGGGGGGCCCCACAGGTCCGGAACAGCCCCGGGCCAGCCCCGGGCCCTGGTTACCCTTATTCCGTCCCTAGTGTTGGGTGGACCCGTACTGTAAAAGTCCGAATCCGTTCAAAAGTACCCATGCACTGACAACCCAGGGAACTGGGTCTAGAAACTCAGAAAATAAAGAGAAATTAAGGAAAAATAAAGAAAATAAGACTAAAGCAGGTGCGCTATACTTCCTGAATCTCCGATATTGCTGTAACTGCTTTTGGGCCGCTCAATAGCTTCATACATATTCACTGCTTTCCCCGCCCACCGACAGTCCTGGCATCTGTGACTGGTTGTAGTCAGACGCGCCCCCATCCTGTGTGACTGTGTGTCTGACTGCTTTTTTTATCACAGACGTTGTGTGTTTATTTATATTTGTGTAAAATAAATAAATAAAAATTGGCTTAGTGTCCCTCCATATTATGATACCCAGCACTTATCTTGGCTGTGTATCAAAATAAGCTGACAGCTGGGAGCTAGTATTCTCAGGCTAGGGAGACCTATGCTTATTGCCCCCCCCAGCCTAAAAATAGCAGCCTGCAGCAGCCCAGAATTGTAACATCCATTAGATGCGACAATCCCAGAACTTTACCTGGCTCATCCCAATTGCCCTAGTGCAATGATGTAAACATTTCAGCACCAAAGTTGCACCTCCTGGCAGAAAAACGCAACGAAACAGCAGCAAAACTGTTTTTGTGCATTTTTTTGCCAAGAGATACAGATTTGGTGCTGAAATTTTAAACCATAAATCACATGTGGTAGTGATGCGATTTTTTTTGCCTGGAGATGTACATTGGGTGCAGGATTAGGCTGTAGAAATTTCAGCTGAAAATATGCATCTCTTGGCAAAATCCTGGCAGTTTTTTGCCAGGAGATACAGGTCTGTGAACTCAGTGACCTCTCCTGAGGTGAGGTCGCTCAGTTCAATGAAATCACCTGAGGTCATGTTACCTGCGATGACTGGTGGAGGACCGTGGGAACCTCCAGCTCTGACTGCAAATAACCTGGGTGACATCACCACTCTTCGCGCAGATCAGTCTCTGCCTGAAGCTCTCAGCGGACAATCATGTTCTATACCCACTCACTGTCACTTCAGATATAGCTGTACATATTTTTGAAACTTTGTTGAATTTTCATTGTGCACCTGTTCACACGTAGTGTATGTGCTGGTCAGTGTTTTTATATTAGTGTTCCGTTCCTTTCTGACTCAGCGCTCCGCCCTTCAGCCAGAGCTTCTTCTTTTAGTATGATCCTACCTGCCCATTAGTTGCAGGTTTTTTAGCCTGTATAGAGGCGTGTTAGTATAGGGTCCCAACAAAGAGAGGTACGCCTTGTCGTTGGCTGTCGGGCTTACACGAGTTGGCCAATTTGTAAACCAAGTGTTTAATTTTTTCCAGTAGCAGTGATGCAGGGCCAAAATTCCTATATTTCATGTTTACATTTTCAGTGTGCACCTGTTTACACCTAGTGGATGTGCTGGTCGGTCTTTTTATATTAGTGTACAGATGTAGCAGAGCGGGAATGTTCGTGGGACCTCCTGTGGATTACGTCAGACCTGGGTGCGACAATACTGGGTGGCTGCAGGCTGCTATTTTAAGTTTGGTGGCCCAATAAGCATGGGTCTCCCCAGCATGAGAATATCAGCTCCCAGCTGTCAGCTTTATCATGGCTGGTTATCAAAATTGGGGGGGGGGAACCACAAGCTGTTTTTTTTTAAATTATTTATTTAAATACTTTTTTTTTTTAAATAGCCACATGTAGTTCCTCTTATTTTGATACAAAGCCAAGATAAGTAAAAAACCCCAAAAACCTGAGCTGAAACAATGTTCAGTAAACATGCAACATTAAGCATGTGAATTGCAGCCTTAAGACTAGAAAAAAACCAAAGAGCCAAGATAAGTGCACAGCTGAGGCCTGCAGCCTGTAGCTGTATGCTTTATCTGTGCTGGGTATCATATTATGGGGGGACCCTACGCAAATGTGCCACCCCCACGCCAGCAGCCGTGCTGCTCGGATCCGGATCTGCGGTATGGCTCGAGGGACTCTACCGGACCCGGGGGTCACGCGGACACTTCGAATGAAAAGGGGACGTATTTGTATGAGGGTTGTTGAAAACTGTCTGTGACGCCACCCACGGTGTTTTGTGAGATGCAGCACCACCACTACTGCTGTTGGGCTCCCGGGGCGATGGACTAGCAGCTGGATGTTAACCCCTCCGTGGGCAGGGATAGATGCCCCGGGGCCCAATGTCTCTGTGCAGGGGATGATGATGGCAGGGGCTGGCGTACCCGGTCAGGCCGGGGATGTTACTCACAGTTGAATAAATCACACAAGTCCTTTGGTAAACCAAGGTGATGGTGGCCGGTTGCCACAGACGGGTGTATCTGGTCCCACACCCGGGCCGGTGGTCAATGCCCCTTTCCTCTGCACTTTGTCTTTTCTTGTGTAGACTTCCCGGTGTGTAATGCAGGAGTCTGCTCCCGGTCCTTCGGTTGGGAGCCATGCCCATCAGACGCTGACCCGTGGGATCTACCGGACCCTGGCGGATGCCCTATCTCTCTCTGTGGGTGGTTGTCTACTTTTTGGCACTTAGGTTAGGACAGGACCTGGAATCTTGCCCTCAATCGGTTAATTAGCTAGGTCGTCGGTGCCGGTCCTGGCTTCAGAGTCCGAGTACCCCCTTGTGTGCACGATTTCCGGGTCGGTTCTCCGGTGTCGGTAGCGGCGGGCTACAACCCTGCCCCGGTCCACCTCGGATCTGCCAAGCCGTCTTCCCGTCTCCTGCTGGCGCTGACCACCGTCTGCCACCTAGCTAATGTGTCAGGGCTCCGACCCTGACACCTGTCAGCTTGAACTTCAGGCCTTGACTGCCTGAGCTCGACTCCTCCATTCCACTCTCCACTTGACTCCAAACTTATCTGAGTCTAAACTTATCTGACTGTTTTCCCGCCCCGGGCTCTCCAGACCCCTAGGTGGGCGTTTTCCTTCCGCCTGGTCCCGTCCACTGGTGTATCTGTCCTTCCCTGAGGGGGTGACTAGGATTTTGTCGGCTGGTTTAACCCTGTGTGGGAGCGGTGTTATGCGGGGGCCTAAAACTGTGTGACTACCTGGTTTTGCCAGGGCATCACACAAATTTTTTATTTATTTAATTTTACACCAATATACATATACACACACAGCATCTGTGATTAAAAACAGTCACAGACACTGTCACAGAGGGTGGGGCGTGTCTGACTGCAACCAGTCACAGACACTAGGACTGCCGGTGGGCAGTGGAAGCAGTGATTATGGATGAAGCTAATGAGCGGCCGCGGATGTAGAATGAGCGACCCGGAAGCAGTTACAGCCACACTGGAAACTCAGTAAGTGTATTGTGCTTGCTTCAATCCCCCTATTCCTTCTACCACCATTTTTAAGCAACAGATTCGGGTGAACATAGACTTATATGGGGACTGCGTCCGGTCAGATATCTAGGATTTTTTTTTAACCCAGTTGGACTTGCCTATCCCGGGTATCGGTGAATCTGCCCATCACTACTGACAGGGCCGACGTCAGCACCTGACACACCTGGGCAAGTTTCGGGGCCCTGGACTGCTGGGGGGCACTCTCAGTCAGCAGGGAGTGTGGCATACCGTCAATGGCAGAAGGCCATGCAACTGCTATGGGGCCCATGAATCAGGGGGGCCCGGTCCCAGCACTTGAACCGGGCCCCCCGCCACTGATCACCCTTCATCGCAAATCCCGATACAATTGAAAGAAATGATGATAGAGGGAGCAAAGCACTGCCTCTCTCATTCTCCTGCTGTCTCTGTGCTCTGACGTCTCAGCGCTGCAGAGCGCGATGACGTCACTATTGCACGCTGTGGTGAGATGTGTAGAGTGGCAGAACAGAGGGCACGTTAAGGACACCAGAGCAGCGGGGGAAAGTATGCATTTAATCACGGTGGCCAGACGACTACAGGGGTGCGTTAAACAATATGGGGGTTGTATGTTACATTAGGGTGTATAATACTATATGTGGGCTGTATGCTACTACATTAGGGTGCTTAGTATATGGGGCTACTACATGAGGGTGAAAATACTATATGGGGGATGTATGCTACTACATGAGAGTGCATAATACTATATGGGGGCTGTATGTTACTACATGAGAGTACATATTACTATATGGGGGCTGCATAATGCTATATGGGGGCTGCATAATGCTATATGGGGCTATATAATACTATATGGAAGAATATGGGGGCTGCATAATGTGGCGCCCTGGACTAGCCAGGTCGTCACAGGTACTACAACACACACCCCCACCCTGAGACAGGCACATCAGCCAGACACAAAATCCTTGTTGCCTCCCTCCAAGGGCTGATGTCCACACCAGGTGGGGTGGAGCCAGGCGGTTGACCCCGCCCACTGAGGAGTTCACAGTCCTGGAGGCGGGAGAAGGAAGTCAGTTGAGTTCAGGGCACTCAGGAGAAGAGTGAAGAGGTAGTAGAGGAGCAAACTGACTGTGTCCGGGTGTGTGGCCCAGGCACCAAGAGCAAGGTTAGCAGACGGTGGTGGCCGTCTGCAGGAGAGGCAGATCAACGCGGAACCGTAGGACCGGGGACGGGCGGTGGCCCGCCGGTACCGAACCGGGGAGTGAAGTGAAGCCAGCACACACAGGCAGGGCCTACGGACCCCAACCAGGCTTGGAGTCGACCGTCCGACCAGCAAGAGGAAATACAGCTACCGCCACAGCTAGAGTTCCAAGGGCCAGAGCCTACAGGCAAAAGGGCTCCTCCGGCACATATACATGCTGGGGAGCGAGTTACCAGTGGGAATCCATCTGGCCCGAACATACACAAAGGTGCAGGGAAAGGCAGCCACCACTAACCGTTCAGGAGAAGCCACAGCAGCCGGCTGCGGGACCCGTCCATCCAGCCGTTTGGTTTACCAGAGACTTTGCGTACCTTTGTGACTGAGTGAGTACAACCGTGCCGTCTGGCACCGCACTGCGCAGTCCAAGCGACCCTGCACCCATCCAACCCTGCCTCCCTGTCATCTCACCGGGCCCCAGGACCACCAACCCCTACCCATGGAGGGGGAAAACAAGATCCCAGCTGGTCCCTGCCATCGCTCCCGGGATCCCCGTCACCAGCAGCGGTGGTGCCCAACCTCACCACAACCCGTGGGTGGCGTCACGGACCAAATCCCCAAACCAAACTACCCCCTTTCACTCACGGGCGAGGAGAGCCGCTCGAGTCCCCGGATCTGGCCCACCGCTTGAGCCACCGAACAGCCATCGCAGCAGCGCCGGACCCGAGCGTTAGCGAGCGCAGCGGCGTCCTTCCCCGCCCGCAACACAACACTATAGGAGGAGCTGGACAGAGGCTGCTGCTAGCTTCCCCATATTAAAAATATCTCTAATGTGTATGTGTGTGTGCATGTATGATGTGTATATGTACGAATGTCAGTGTATATGACTGTATAGATTTGTCTATTTATATATGTTTTTCTGAATTTCTCTTTAAATATGTATATGTACGTATGACTGTATGTGTACGTGTAATGTCCTGGATGTGGATTCACTGGGCCGTGCACCGGACTCCCCCAGAGATGCAAGCCGGAGCTAACCCCTATACAGGGACTGTCCGGTCACCTCGCCAGACGGCCTAAATGCACGGTAGCCGGAACACAGGAGGTACAAAGTCCAAGTCCTATAGAAGTCTGCAAGAGTCCAAAGGGAACCGTAGGCAGGACGGATGACTGGAACCGGGTTCAGGTGCCGAGTAGAGACAACAGGCAGGATCCGGATCCAGACGAGATGTGCAGAGCAAGGTAACCAGGGCCCGGTGGCAGGATCCAACTGACGGATGATGGCGGAAACCACAGCAGACAGTCACGGACACTTCCTGGAGAACTTCGCAATTGGGACAATGTCAAGGTGGCAGACAGGCTCTGAGGAAGAGACAGCGTTAGTCTGGAGACAAAGCACAAAGGGACCTGAGCACCTAGCTATGGGAACACGTTGATCAGGCGCCACCCACCTGGAAAGGGAAGTCTTATATACCCTGCACCTGTATCAGCCATATCCTGTTCCAGGGATGCTGGGCCTATAAGACAAGGTGAGTGAGCGCGGCCCCGCCCTAATACACATGCATGAAGCCTGGGAGCCAGAGGCAACACAGGAGGCCGGCCACAGGGTGCAGAGGAGCCAGGGGCAAAGTCCCGAGCCGCAGCAAGCCGGGGGGACCGCCGAGCAGGGAGCACGAGGGACGCAGGAGAGCATGCGAGGGGAGCAGCGGCCGCGATCGGTGAGCACGTGGACCGGAACAGTGGGTACGGAGCGGCACCGTGACATTGAGACCGGATCAGTGGGTAAGGAGCGGTGTCGGGACACCAAGACCGGATCAGTGGGTAAGGAACGGTGCCAGGACACCGGGAGCGTGACAGTACGTATGCCTGTATGTATCTTTGCTTGTGCGTGTCTGCGTGTGGATGGAGCCCACGGAGACTCTTTCGCCCAAAGCCCACAAAAACCTGGAGCTGACCCTGACTACTGATATGTATGTGACAAATTCGGCAGAGCGTTGTAGCTTTCATTTTTAACAGTGAGCAGACCTTAAAGGCTTTGACCTAAATTAGTAAGGTTTCATGTATTCATAGGATAGGTGATCCACGTAAGGCCAGTTTCAGACCAGCATATTTCAGACTCTGTATATGGACTACAATGCCTGTACTGACCATGAGTTTTTTTCTCGACTAAAACGTACTGCCTCATATGTGTGTATGAAAGTATCATTTCAGACTGTAACGTATGCCTGTCTGAACTCGACTTATGTTAAATCTCAGTTTATGTAACTGATGTACATAGCTGACTCATCACCCCATTATCTCCAGCAGCCCATAGAGGATGGAGTTGTGGTGCTCATGGTCAACCTCGGCTCTACTAAGGTGAGTGTTTGTAAACTGAGAATCTATTTTTCCTTTTTTCCTAAGTCATATGCAGGGCTCGTTAAAGGGTCAATATTGACTCTTAGAATTGCTATTTCGAATAGATGGAACTAGAGTTCAAGTCCTCTTCCTTCTGAAGAGGCAATTTGCATATTTAATTTCCCAGAGGAGCATTGCATGGCCTATAAGTCTCATTACACAGGCATGTCATTCTTCACAAGGAGAAACATTACCCCTTAGACCCCTTGTGATATTTAATAATATCTAAGGTATAATATTCCTCCATATCAAAAATATATTCATTTAGAGCCATATTGAGCCATAATATTAAAAGCAGTAGTCATAGACCATGGGGATATTGTTTTATAGGGAAGAACACCACACACCCCATACCTGTGTCGTTAACCATTTAAAGGGGTTTGACATGGGTATAACATAATCTTTACAGCCATTCTATGTGACTACAATTTATAGCTCCACAATTTATAGCTTGAGCAGACAGACACACGACTGCAAGTATTTGCATACTTGCAGTTACATTGAGACTAGATGCTCATCCACTTCTCTCACTTATTATTATTTATTATTATAGCGCCATTTATTCCATGGCGATTTACATGTGAAAAGGTTTATACATATAAAGACAAGTACAATAATAATGAACAACACAAGGCACAGACTGGTACAGCACAAGAAAGGACCCTGCCCGCGAGGGCTCACAGTCTACAAGGGTTGAATGAAGATACAGTAAGTGAGGACAGAGCTGTTCATGCAGCGGTTTAGTGGAATAAGGGTTATTGCAGGTTGTAGGCTTGTTGGAAGAGGTTCCTTTTAAAGTTTTCCATAGTAGGCAACAATCTGATATGCTGGGGTAGAGCATTCCAGAGTATGGGGGAGGCGCGGGAGAAATCTTATATGCGTTTGTGGGAATAGGAGATTATTGGGGAGTAAAGAAGGAAATTTTGTGAGGATCAGAGGTGGCATACAGGTAGTTCCAGAGAGACAAGGTCACAGACTGGTTGCGGATGGCTTTGTAACTCATGGTTAGGGTTTTGAACTGCAATCTTTGGGCAATGGGAAGCCAGTGAATGGATTGGCAGAGAGGAGAGGCCGGAAAATAGTGAGGGGACAGGTGGATTTGCTGGGCATTAGAGTTTAGGATAGATTTGAGGGGTGTGAGCGGACTAGAAGAGATACCACAGAGCAAAGCAGGAGGTTGCATTAGTCAAGGTGGGAGAGGGCATGCACTAGTTTTTTTTGCAGCTTCTTGGTTAAGGAATGTATGGATCTGGGAAATATTTTTGAGTTGGAGTTTGCAGGAAGTGGAAAGGGCTTGGATATGTGGCTTGAAGGAAACAGCAGAGTCAAGGGTTATCTCTAAGCAACGAGCTTGCTTGACTGGGGAGATTAATCAGCCATTGACTTTGATGTATAGGTCTGTTGGAGGATTGAGTGAGATGGGGAAATCTGATGCATTTTGTTTTGTCCATGTTAAGTTTTAGAAATCAAGCAGAAAAAAGGAATGAAATAGCAGACAGACATTGTAGGATTCTCGCTAGTAAGAAGGTGATATCAGGTCCAGAGAGGTATATCTGTGTCTTATCAGCATAGGGATGATGCTGAAAACCGTGGGACTCTATGAGCTGTCCCAGGCCGAAGTTGTAGATGGAGAAGAGTAGGGACCCAAGAACGGTATCTTGGGGGACACTGAAAGATAGGGGGTGAGATGAGGAGGTGGTGAGTGAGAGGGAGACGTTGAATGTCAGGTCTGTTAAGTATGAAGAGATTCAAGATAGGGCCAAGTCTTTGATACCAAAAAATGAGAAAGTCTGTAGTAGGAGGGAATGGTCCACTGTGTCGAAGACAGAGAACAGGTCCAGGAGGAGAGGACAGAGTAGTGTCGCTTGGCTTTGGCGGCTAGTAAATCATTGGTGACTTTAGTTAGGGCCGTTTCAATTGAATGATGCAGTCAGAAGCCAGATTGTAACTGGTAAAAGTGAGCAGGAAGGGAGGTGGGAGGACAGTTCAAGAAGGACATGCTGTTCCAGTAGTTTTGAGGTGTAGGGGAAAAGTGATATGAAGCGATAGTTAGACACAAAGGGTTGAAGGAGGGCATTTTGAGGATGGGTGTGAGTGAAACATATTTAAAGTATGAGGGGAAGACACCAGTTGTTAGTAGTTGTTAGTGATAGGTTGAAGAGATGGGTTAGGGTTGAGATTGGGGTGAGGTCTGGGATGAGATGGGATGGGATTGGGTCAAGTGCACAAGTGGAGAGATGTGATCTTGAGAGTTGTTTTTTTGTAGTCTGTTGTACTTAGTACAAATAGGGTGTGGCACCCTTCTCAGTGAGCTGGACATTTCATTTCATCTAGATTCTAGTGCTTCCCATGGCTGTGTGTCCAGTTGGGACCCAGCCACTCTCTGCTCTTTGTCAGGTTTCCGGGATTTCCAGTTCTCTTTTGAAAGAGCTTGCCCTCGGTTAAGATGGAGTTTACTGTTCTGTTGCCCTACTTCCTGTCCAGCTGCTTAAAAGGCCGCCTCTAAGCCTAGTCCAGTGCCTGAGTATACTGCTTGCTGTGTGCTCCTGCTTTGCTGCTCCTAATTCTTGATTGCCTTTGGATCCTCCTGAAAGACTACCGACACCGTCTCTGGACCGTACCCCGTTTTCTTCAAGCTGTGCCCGGACTCCGTCTGCCATCTTCGGTCAGCACTTCTGCCCGGTACCTTCCGGTTCGTAACCACTCTGGACTATCATCCCGTACGGACACTTCTGGACTTTACCACTTGCCCCTTGTGTCCCGGCTGCTGCGCATTTAGGCCTTCCGGGGTGATTGCCAGACAGTCCCTGTATAGGGGTTCGCTCTTGGTGGTCTCCCTGGGGGAGTCCGGTGCGTGGCCCCGGGAATTCCCTTCGCTCCGTTTCGGGAAGGTATTTTGTGTATTATTGTTCTACTGTGTTTGTTCCGTTGTGTACCTATCGTGGTTACCTGTTATAAACATATTTGTACCAAGAACTCGTCTCTGGTTGTCATTGCCCTAACGCTATCGAAATCCTCAGAACATACAATAGTATTACATTATACTCAGGCCATAAAAAGGATTTCGCTGGGGCAATGACTGAGACACGAGTAGATCAGCTCTTTTCCATGATTAACTCCTTGCAGCAGGAGATGGAGGCAGTACAAACTAAACTTAGAGATGTGGAGGCACAGCTGGGCCATGATCACCAGGTACTGGGTCCGGCTATTCAGGATTTGCAAGTCAGAGTGGAGGCTCAGGAAGCCGTCCCCACTACGTCCGTATCAGCTGCCGGTATGCCTAGGTTACCCCCATTCCGTTTCAATGGTGATCGTAGTCAGTTTCGTGGATTTATCAACCAATGTATACTGTTTTTTGATGTACATGCTGATTATTACCGTTCTGACCGGTCAAAAGTGTTATGTATAATCATGTTATTAACCTCACGAGCACTGGCTTGGGCTAATCCTATGATAGAGAATCGGGATATCCGTTTAAATCACCTGGATGACTTTCTGACCGCAATGGCGCAAATGTTTGATGATCCGAATCGCCGTGCTACCGCTGAATCGGCTCTCCTTTCCTTACGTCAGGGAAAGCGTTCTGTCGTTGAATACGCCACTGAGTTCAAGAGGTTAGTGGTAGACACCGACTGGGGAAACAATGCATTATTGTCTGTTTTCAGAAAAGGTTTGTCCGGTACCATCAAGGATGAGTTAGCCCGTTCCGAATCTCCAGGGGATTTTGAACTGTTTCTCCAGCACTGTGTGCGTATTGATACCCGCTTGACGGAACGTAGACAGGAAAAATGGGCAGCTGTAAACCGAGTAACCAACCTTGCGTTTCCTTCCAGAGAACCCGCTCCCAGGACGCCACGGGAGGCCGAGGACGTTCCTATGCAAGTGGACTCTCTGCAAAAGCGAGAGACCAACGAACGTCGTGAACACCGGCTCCGTGAGCGTTTATGTTTCTATTGCGGTCAATCGGACCATTTCTTGATCGACTGCCCGAGACGTCCAAATCGCCCAAATAAGGTATTGGCAGCCATGGCAGAGTGTGACAACACGGACGCAGAGTCCGATATCTCTGAGGCAAGTGGACACCTGGATGCGGTATTTCCCTTGACTGTAATGTCAACATCACCGCAGGACTCAGAAGGGAAATATAGCCATTGTTCGCTTCCCATTCAGATCCGGTGGGAGGGACAGCTAATACCTACATCGGCAATGATAGACTCTGGGGCAGGGGGAAATTTCATGGACTCTTCTTTTGCCAGGAAACACGGTATCCGGACTCAGCAAAGAGCCTCACCGGTTACCATGGAGACGGTAGACGGATCTCCGTTAGTTTCTGGACCAGTTGATCGGGAAACAGTACCCCTAGAATGCGTGATGAAGCCGGGTCAGCAGGAGACTCTTGTTTTCATGTTGATTTCTTCTCCTCATTTTCCGATTATTCTAGGAATTCCGTGGCTACGGTCTACAAATCCAGTCATCGATTGGGAGACTAAGGAAATATCCTTCCCACCGCAGAGTGGTCCGACCATTAGTCCAACTGTACCGGTTCCAGTAACACCGAATGCGGAGGGCACAGTACAGGTACCTGTTTTACCCCCGGTTTATCATGACTTCGCTGATATATGCGACAAAAGAAAAGCCGATCGGCTTCCCCCGCATAGACCGTATGATTGCCCCATAGACTTACTCCCAGGGGCGGAGATCCCGTTTGGGCATGTCTACCCGTTGGCGGCACCTGAGCTAGAAGCACTAAAAGTGTACATCGATGAAAGTCTAGCTAAGGGATTTATTCGCCCGTCTACCTCACCAGCAGGGGCACCCATCTTTTTCGTGAAAAAGAAAGAGGGGACTCTGAGACCCTGTATTGACTACCGGGAACTGAATAAAATAACCATCCGGAACCGATATCCGTTACCGTTGATTCCTGAGCTATTGGAGAGAGTCCAACAGGCAAAAATATTCACTAAATTGGATCTCCGTGGGGCATATAATCTACTTCGCATACGTCCGGGAGACGAGTGGAAGACCGCGTTCCGATGTCGGTATGGACATTATGAGTACCTAGTGATGCCTTTTGGACTTTGTAACGCTCCCGCGGCTTTCCAACATCTAGTTAACGATATTTTTAGGGATATAATGGACCAATTCATGGTGATTTATCTGGATGATATCCTGATCTTTTCTGATTCCCTACAGGAACACCAGGAGCACGTCAAGACCGTACTGACCCGTCTGAGGGATAACCACCTGTACATTAAACTGGAGAAATGCGAATTCCATTGCTCACAAATACAATTCTTAGGTTATGTCATCTCTCCTCAGGGACTGAACATGGAGTCTGGCAAGATACAAGCAATTCTAGACTGGCCGGAACCGGGAAACATCAGAGGTACAACGCTTTGTCGGTTTTGCCAACTTTTACCGACGCTTTATCCGTAACTTTTCAGAGATCGTCCGTCCCATCACTCTGTTAACCAAAAAAGGACAGAAGTTTGTGTGGTCCGCCCAGGCCCAGGAAGCTTTCAATCGTCTCAAGGTATGTTTTACCTCAGCGCCAATATTAGTACATCCGAATCCCGCACTTCCCTTTATCGTGGAAGTCGACGCTTCCGACTATGCATTAGGGGCAATCCTTTCTCAAAGGACTGGGGACAAGAGTCTCTTGCATCCGTGTGCTTTCTTTTCTCGCCGGTTGTCCCCTGCAGAAAGGAACTATGACATTGCGGACAAGGAATTGTTGGCGATTATTTCAGCTTTTAAGGAATGGAGACACCACTTACAGGGAGCTGCGCAGCAAGTGATAGTACTCACAGATCATCGTAACCTGGAGTTTCTTAAATCTGCCAGGTGCCTGTCTCCACGGCAAGCCCGTTGGAGCCTATTCCTTAACCAGTTCAATTTTATCGTTACATACCGTCCAGGTTCACGTAATGGGAAAGCCGATGCCTTGTCCCGAATCCACGCCGTGGACTCCGTGCCTGGAACCCCGTATCAGACCGTGTTATCGGATGCCAATTTCGTTGGAGTAATCCAGGACTTGTGGAAGGACATCAAGCTGGCCTATGATGGTGACGTATTTCTTGCTGCCCCCCCGAATGATGTAACTCTGGTTCTTCGGAATGGTGTGTGGTTGAGAGAGCGACGCATTTATGTCCCGGAGGCCGTAAGACTTCGGGTTCTCAAGTTGGTTCATGACTCCGTGTTGGCCGGTCATAGGGGGGTACAGAAGACGCAGGAATTTCTGAGCCGTTTTTTCTGGTGGCCTACCTGTTTAAAGGACGTAAAGGACTATGTCCACTCATGTGTGGTTTGTGCCCGGTGCAAGGTCCCTCGTGTGGCTCCTACGGGACTCCTCCAACCGTTACCCGTTCCATCTCGCCCTTGGGGTTCTATCTCAATGGATTTTATTGTGGAGTTGCCAGTCTCAGGCGGTCACAATACCATTTTAGTGGTGGTGGATCGGTTGACAAAAGCTGCTCACTTTATTCCATGTACCGGTCTTCCCTCAGCCGCAGAGACAGTGGATTTGGTTATCCAGAACGTATTCCGATTACATGGGGTACCAGACGAGATCATCTCTGACCGGGGCGTGCAGTTCACGTCTAGATTCTGGAAGGGGTTTTGTACGGCACTCCAGATGTCTGTTTGTCTTCTGCATACCATCCTCAGACAAATGGGCAAACCGAACGGACTAACCAAACCCTGGAACAATACCTTCGATGTTATGTCAGCCATCTGCAGGACGATTGGTTGAAGATGCTTCCGATGGCGGAGTTTTCGTATAACAACACTCAGAGCAGCTCCACTAAGGTAACGCCCTTTTTCGCTAACTTGGGTTACCATCCGAATGTTTTGCCTAGGTCACCGGTTGCGGTTTCTGTGCCTGCGGTGGAGGACAGATTGACAGAGCTACGACAAAATCTGGAGGTTCTAAAGGACACTGTGGCTACGGCTCAGGAGCGTTACAAGAGGTCGGCAGACACTCACCGGAGACCGGCACCCATGTATAAGGTAGGGGACTCTGTATGGTTATCCACCAAAAACCTGAGATTGGGTGTTCCTTCGCAGAAGCTGGGACAAAAATTCATCGGTCCGTTTAGGATCACCGGGATCGTGAGCCCTGTGGCCTGTCGGCTGCGGTTACCGCACCATCTAAAGGTACACCCGGTCTTTCATGTTTCTCTCCTCAAACCCGTTTCTCCTAATACGTTTCATGGTCGTGTCGTGCCTCCTCCTCCGCCTGTGATGGTTGACGGCGAGGAGCAGTTCGTGGTTGAGGACATTATTGACTCCCGGCTCCATCGTCGTCGGCTTCAGTATCTGGTACGTTGGCAGGGGTACGCCCCCGAGGACGATTCCTGGGAACCGGTGGGTAACATTCGGGCACCCCGGAAGATTGCTCAGTTTCATCGGCGGTACCCGGACAAGCCAGGCCCTAATCCGTCCTGAGGCCGTTTCTGGGGGGGGGAGTAATGTCAGGTTTCCGGGATTTCCAGTTCTCTTTTGAAAGAGCTTGCCCTCGGTTAAGATGGAGTTTACTGTTCTGTTGCCCTACTTCCTGTCCAGCTGCTTAAAAGGCCGCCTCTAAGCCTAGTCCAGTGCCTGAGTATACTGCTTGCTGTGTGCTCCTGCTTTGCTGCTCCTAATTCTTGATTGCCTTTGGATCCTCCTGAAAGAGTACCGACACCGTCTCTGGACCGTACCCCGTTTTCTTCAAGCTGTGCCCGGACTCCGTCTGCCATCTTCGGTCAGCACTTCTGCCCGGTACCTTCCGGTTCGTAACCACTCTGGACTATCATCCCGTACGGACACTTCTGGACTTTACCACTTGCCCCTTGTGTCCCGGCTGCTGCGCATTTAGGCCTTCCGGGGTGATTGCCAGACAGTCCCTGTATAGGGGTTCGCTCTTGGTGGTCTCCCTGGGGGAGTCCGGTGCGTGGCCCCGGGAATTCCCTTCGCTCCGTTTCGGGAAGGTATTTCGTGTATTATTGTTCTACTGTGTTTGTTCCGTTGTGTACCTATCGTGGTTACCTGTTATAAACATATTTGTACCAAGAACTCGTCTCTGGTTGTCATTGCCCTAACGCTATCGAAATCCTCAGAACATACAATAGTATTACACTCTTATTCAGATTGATTTCTGTTGACACATGTGAGGTTTTAATATTAGAGAGTGTAGGTACTGTCCCGATTTGGGTACACCATGTCGCGGTGAGATGGCTTTACGCTTTTTTTGAAAATAGTGTTTACTAACTACCCTATGTTCATTTATATGCATTTTGCTTTTATTTAGTTACAGCAGGGTATATGTTCATATTATTGTCATCTTTGGTTTTTAAGTATTATTGATATGTTGCATCATGGCACAACCCCTTTAAGTATGGGCATTACCATATCGGATGCCTGTTCCTATACCCAGAACTAGAAAACTCCCCTGAGAATATCTGTTCTGAGAATCAGTATCAAGACATACTTTTGGCCATGTTTGTTAAAGGGAACTTGACAACTGATATCAAACCAGAGATCAAGCCACGATTTGCACTAGTTAGACAGGCTTGGCCCCAGACAATAACTAACAGATCTATTGCTACGTGTGAATATAGGCCAAGACCAGTCAGTCCAGGGCATCTGCCTGTCTGACTAGTCTAGAGGTGGATTGGCTCTCAGCCAGCTATGAAGGTTTGCTTTTCTCTGAAAAGCAACAGCCTTTCGGAGTCTAAAATACCTGGCTAGTATAATACATCCAGTGGCTATTACATACTGCCCACAGATTGAGCAGCATGTGTAGTGCCCCACGGGGCAGGTGTGTTTAACCTACTCATCGGCGGGCCGTTGACTGTCGTTTGTCGCGGGCGGCCTAGCCCGTGTCCGTTGCCCCGAGGCATACAGAAGGTGGCAGGGGAAGGATGATGGGGGTAGTAGTGAGGTGTTTGTCGTGACGCCACCTGTGGTATGCAGCCATGGAATGGGTCGCCGCTGCTGTCGCTGTACTCCAGGGCAGATGGTGGTAGCAGCCAGGAATGGTATCGCTCTCCACAGGTACAGCGGGCCCCAGGGAGGATGATGAGGGGAGTAGTAATGGTGGCGGGGAGCGGCAGTACGGGTAATAAAGAGTCAGAGTCTATGGCTGCGGTTCCAGGTTGTTTTACTCACCTTTGCACGATGCCGCTCACCCAGGTAATACCGGTCACTTGCTATGATGGGCTCCCTCGAACCCAAATCCCTTTAGAGGTCAGCCCGGTTTGGTGTTTGGTGGGTTTCTCCTTGTAACGCCTGTCTGTGGATCCCCTGGCTTGAAGCTACGAGGGGACCCTGGGTTTCACGAGATGAACTCTTGTCCCTATATGCAGGTGCTGCGGTTCTGATGTGGGGTCCGGCTTGATGCGAGGCCCCGGATCCTATATGGCACTGTGTTGTCGGGCACTGTGTGGTCAGGGAAGCTTGAAACTTTCCCCGTCCAGGCAGATTCTGGAACACCAACGTGAAGTATGATCTTCCCTAGGGTCCTGTTGCCCTGTGTGGTGTCAGTTCTGTGGGGAGCAGAGATCCCTCTCCCCGCGGCAACCGTTGTGAACTTCTCCTCCTTCCCACCGGAGCACCTGTCGATGCGACTTCACCGCTGCTCTCCTGCTGGAGAACTCTCTAACTGTTGTGTTGCGAAAAAGGAGAAAAGTTCAGGGCACTGCCCCAACACCAAAAAACTTTCAGAACATCCTATACTGGGCCGAAAAAGGTGCACATGCTCTGCGGTGCCATTGATGTGAATAAACATGTGAACATCAGAGCAATAAAAAAGGAAAAAACATCAGGCACTCACCAGTTGCTGCTTGTGCAAGTTTTGTTGTTTTATTCGTGCAGGTTACAAGTGCATGGAGTGGAGGGGAGGGAGTGGACGCTACACACGTCCAGACGGCGGCCGTTTCGCACCTGTCTGGTGCTTCAGCTGGTCTGAACTGAGCTGACATCACATCCATTATATCCACATAATACAGGTGGTTGATGTCAGCAGTGATTAAAACAAGTTTAAAATCAAACTGCAGTATTACTACTGAATGGAGTGCAAAATAAGCATGTACAAACATATAAAGACATACAATAATTTTACATATAGCTGGAATCTAGAAAAATTATCCCAAGAATACGCTCAACTCATTTTTATCATTTAGTCCTAATGGACCCAAAGCATTAAACTTCATAATATATTCTGCCTCCTTTCTGAGCAGAAGTTTGTGCGTATCCCCACCTCTGGCTGGAGTTTTAACTAGATCAATGCCTATAAATGACAATACATTGGGGTCAGAATTATGGACTTCTTTTATATGATTGATTAATCTTGTAGCGCCTATTCCGCTAGAGATGGAATTTCTATGCTCTCTAAATCTTATAAACAAATTTCGAATAGTTTTGCCAATATAAAAAAATTGACAAGGGCAGAATATTACATACACCACCATTTTGGACCTGCAGGTAATCAGACTTTTGACATAATGTGAATGGCCACCTATTTTAAATGTTCTGCCAACTATATGAAATTGGCAAAAAGAGCAATTGCCGCATCTAAAATTACCTGTAGGGCCAGCATGGTGTAGCCAGGTCATAGGCGGTAAATAGCGTTTTTTAATCAGAATATCTCCAATATTCCTGCACCTCCTGTGTGTCACTAGGGGCTTGTTAATGGCCATGTCTCTCAGCTCATCAATCCCTTCGATTATATACCAATTTTTGTTTATCACTGATTTTATTGTTCGGTCCATAGGTCCGAATTTAAAATTAAACACAAAACGATCTAGTTGTTTTTTGGGGGGGAGATTGTTACAATTCCTGACAAGAGATCTTTTTTCAAGCTCTATTTTCTCCTCTGCTTGGGCCTGCATGGAGTTAATTAAATTCAGGGGATAACCCCTTTCCAAAAAGCGTTGTTTAGATCTTTTGTCTGAACTTGCAAAGCATCTGTATTATTGGTGATCCTATTCAGCCTTAAAAACTGGCTGAAAGGAACCGATTTCAGTACATGCTCAGGATGGGCACTTTTATAATGCAATAGTGTGTTCACTGTAGTCGGTTTCCTGTAGAGCTCCCTTGAAATTAACCCTTCATGGGCTGTTAATTTAACATCAAGGAACTCAATACATTTATCTCCGAAAAAATGTGTGAACAGCATATTGCAATTATTTTCCGAATTTAAATACGCTACAAAGGAATTAAACTGTTCCCTATCTCCATCCCAAATTATCAGGACATCGTCCACAAATCGCATGTACTTTTTTATATGTTTGATATATGGATTGATGGGACTGTAAATTAAACGATCTTCAAGGTGCGCCAGAAACAAATTCGCAAAAGTACACGCCACCGGAGTCCCCATTGCTACTCCACTATTTTGTTGGTACCAAGTGTGCCCAAATTTGAAAGTGTTATGTTTTAAGACCAAATTCAAAGCCTCTTCAATAAAATTAATTAAATGGGCATCTTCACCAAGCTCTCTCAACATATCTGTAATGCTGTCTATTCCAAGGTTCTGTGGAATCCTTGTGAATAGGCTTTCCACATCTAAGGAAGCCCAATTAAATGTTTCTTGCCACTCGAATTGTTCAAGCTGCTCAATCAAATCCCTTGTATCCCTTACAAAAGATGGAATTGTTTTTAGTAATGGATGCAACAGCCAGTCAAGATATGCTGAAAGTGGTTCGGTGAGAGATCCCACTCCCGAGACTATTGGTCTGCCTGGTGGTCTCTGTTCACACTTGTGTACCTTTGGTAGCCAATACCAGTGCGGTTTTGTTGGGAAATCAGGAAAGAGTTTTTCAGCTCTATTTTTTGTTATAAGGCCAGTTGTTATCTGCCTATTCAAAAAACTGCGTAATTTTTCTTCAGTCTGATTACCTGCAGGTCCAAAATGGTGGTGTATGTAATATTCTGCCCTTGTCAATTTTTTTATATTGGCAAAACTATTCGAAATTTGTTTATAAGATTTAGAGAGCATAGAAATTCCATCTCTAGCGGAATAGGCGCTACAAGATTAATCAATCATATAAAAGAAGTCCATAATTCTGACCCCAATGTATTGTCATTTATAGGCATTGATCTAGTTAAAACTCCAGCCAGAGGTGGGGATACGCACAAACTTCTGCTCAGAAAGGAGGCAGAATATATTATGAAGTTTAATGCTTTGGGTCCATTAGGACTAAATGATAAAAATGAGTTGAGCGTATTCTTGGGATAATTTTTCTAGATTCCAGCTATATGTAAAATTATTGTATGTCTTTATATGTTTGTACATGCTTATTTTGCACTCCATTCAGTAGTAATACTGCAGTTTGATTTTAAACTTGTTTTAATCACTGCTGACATCAACCACCTGTATTATGTGGATATAATGGATGTGATGTCAGCTCAGTTCAGACCAGCTGAAGCACCAGACAGGTGCGAAACGGCCGCCGTCTGGACGTGTGTAGCGTCCACTCCCTCCCCTCCACTCCATGCACTTGTAACCTGCACGAATAAAACAACAAAACTTGCACAAGCAGCAACTGGTGAGTGCCTGATGTTTTTTCCTTTTTTATTGCTCTAACTGTTGTGTTGGCTCCTGACTCCCCGTGCTAGCAGCACCTCCCCCCTCCCAGGTCCTAGGCTAGTGAGACTGGAGCCTCTGTTGAGGGCATCTTGTAAATGCCTCTCTGTCGGCGACCCCTTGATTACCCTACCCTAGCCCAGTCCCCAGTGGGAACAGGGCAACCTGGTGTGTATTTCATTGTGTAATGTGGTGTAATTTGAGACTGACCTCCTCAGGAACCTGGTTTAGAATTACACCCAATGTTAGGTGCAATACTCTGTGGCGACTGAAGCCTCAGGGGCGCCACACATGTATCAGCTATCAGATTCCCCTTATAGGGGTATTCCCAAGCGCTCTCTTGAGCAGCTTAGAAGTATGCAGCCTTTCCTTACATCCTGGTTGCTTGGAGGGCTGGTGTTTCTCCTTGAGTGTAAAGGCCACTTCACACATAACGAGATCGTAAAACGAGATCGTTACTACGTCACAGTTTCTGTGACGCAAGAACGACTTCAATTGCGATCTCGTCATGTTTGACACGTACCAACGATTCACCCCCTGCTGCGAAATCGCTGATCGATGCCGAACAGCTTGGGCCATTTTTGGCTCGTTGGAGTCCTGCTGGGCTGCATGAATCTGTATGTTTGACACCCTATTTACGATTTCGTTGACGACCTAGATGAGATGCACGAAGGCGTGTTGTTGCGTCCCCGTTTCCACGCCCCTTCTGCACCCATTGGTTGGCGCTGAGAACAATAGTGTGTAGTTACGTCGCCATTTCCGCGCCCCCTCTCTGCAACGATTGGTTAGCAATGAGAATACTATTGCGTTCTGATTGGGTATCGCTTCATGCTTTGTTCCCTTTTGAGTCTTCTAGGAGCAAACCTGTGACTACACCCAGATTCATTCGTGCTTTGTTCCCGCTTGCTTGGTTTTCGGATCAAAGCTGCATCTTCCCTCATTCGTTCCCGAGCGTGTCGCTGTATTACAGATTCATTCGTGCTTTGTTCCCGCTTGCTTGGTTTTCGGATCAAAGCCGCATCTGCACTTGTATATCCCTCATTCGTTCCCGAGCGTGTCGCTGTGAGGATCGAAACTGCGATTATTAATAGATAGCATAGACGGCTGCATTTTCTGGACGCGGTAAGTCATTTTCGAAAAGTCTTTGTTACTTGTGCCATGTTTTTGTTATAGTATGGAAAGTATTTGTGTTTATAGATAGTAATTATTTTTGTGGATCATGAAAGTGGTTGGTTGTTATCTGTATACATATTGCCTTTTGTGCGTCCATCGTCCTTTTATGTGTCCTTATCTAGTATTGCTGGTTATTTTGTCTCTCTGCTACAGCCGCCATTTTGTTTCTCTGACACAGTTACAGCCGCCATTTTGTTTCTCTGACACAGTTACAGCCGCCATTTTGTTTCTCTGACACAGTTACAGCCGCCATTTTGTTTCTCTGACACAGTTACAGCCGCCATTTTGTTTCTCTGACACAGTTACAGCCGCCATTTTGTTTCTCTGACACAGTTACAGCCGCCATTTTGTTTCTCTGACACAGTTACAGCCGCCATTTTGTTTCTCTGACACAGTTACAGCCGCCATTTTGTTTCTCTGACACAGTTAGAACTGGTGCACTTCTATGGGGGCGGCCATTTTAGTGTCTCTTTTACACCCCCCCAAAAAATGTGATTGGTTTATAGCAACTTTTCTCATCTTTACATGTTTTTTTGCAGTGTGGACAACATGAACGACATTCAGCGTGTTGTGCTGGGTGCTGCATTGATGTTTGAGGCCGGTCGGCTACGTGAAGTGGAACAGAGGCGTTCCAAACGAAAGCGCCGCATGTGGACCAGAGAGTGGCTGCAGAAGAGGTACAAATACTCCCACATGCAACTGCTAAGAGAGCTGCAGGAAAATAATCCTCAGGATTTCCGCAATTTTCTGCGGATGTCAGAAGAATCATTTAGCCTTTTACTCGAAAGAGTTACGCCAATTATTCAGCGCAAGAATACAGCGATGCGTGCTGCCATCCCGGCAGATGAAAGATTGGCAGTCACGCTGCGTTTCCTGGCCACCGGACGCTCCCTGCAAGACTTACATTTTTCTTCTGCAATTTCAAGGTCCCTGCTCAGCGTTCTTATTCCGGAGACATGTAGAGCAATTTTCCACAGTCTGCGTAACTACATTGAGTTCCCCAAAACTGTGGAGGAATGGCAGAAGATTGCCTCCGATTTTGAACACCTTTGGCAGTTCCCAAACTGTGGTGGTGCTTTGGAGGGGAAACATGTGCGGATCACTCAACCACTGAACAGCGGCTCCTATTTTTATAACTATAAGGGCTATTTCAGCATCATCCTAATGGCCCTTGTGAATGCCAATTACGAATTTATTGCTGTTGATGTTGGCATGAATGGCAGGGTTTCTGACGGTGGGGTTTTAGAACACACAGGCTTTGGTGAACGTTTGCAAAATGGTGAACTGCACTTGCCCCCCAACTCTGACACTACCGCAAACCTTAACTTTGTATTTGTGGGCGATGAAGCCTTCCCACTTCATCCCAATCTCATGAAACCATTCCCCCAGAAAAGTCTAACGGCGGAAAGACAAAGGTTCAATTACAGATTATCAAGGGCACGCAGGGTTGTGGAAAATGCCTTTGGGATAATGGCAAATCGCTTCCGCGTTTTCCACACACCAATTAACCTGAGTCTACCATCAATAGACGCAGTTGTTTTGGCCTGTTGCGCCCTTCACAACTTTCTTCGACGGCGAGATGCTATTACGTACTGTCCAACAGGCTTTGTAGACTCTGTTGACTTAAATGGCGAAGTGGTGCTTGGCGAATGGCATTCTGAAGATCCCGCAATCGCAGGACTTCAACCATTGGCGCCCGGCAGAAATACCGATGATGCGAAGGCCTGTCGAGAAAAGTACTGCCAATATTTTAATGGTCCTGGTGCAATTACGTGGCAGCATTAGATAAACTTGTATTGAGCACATTTATTATGCTGAGTTTTATTTTCTTGTATTGATTTGTTTAAGAAACTTCCCTTCTTAATTTTAAAATATATGGTTACTTGTATTATGTTCATCACTTTTATACTAATTTTAAACTATATGGGTACTTGTATTGTTATGTTCATCACATTTATACTAAAATGTAATTTTTGCAAAATGATTACTTTAATAAACAGTTGTTTTTACTTTCCACAAGATTTGTTTGTCATTCATTCACTATTAAGGGCTACTGTGGGGAGCAGTACCACCATTGCTGCCGTTACATCACCCCCGGAGGCCCCATACAGCAGCGGCGGATTAAGGTGGCGTCACGAATATAAACTACAATCACCCCCACTGAAGCCATGACTCCGGCAACCACTTACGACCCCCAGACTAGACCGGCCCGGCACCGGGTGTCATCACCGCTATCATTGGGCCTCCTGCTCCGGATCGCACATTGAGAGTGAGCGTAGCGAACAACAGCGTGCCAAAATATGTGCCAAACCAGTTGATTTCAACCACATATTACATATGGGTGCACTAAGAAGAAATTGCACAATATATTTTATGGTGAATTTTATGTTGATACCCTAGTATAAATGCTCAATGGTATGACTAAAATTTGTTTTTTGGGTTTAAAAGTAAAATGTTCACTTTTAACTTCAACATTGCTTTTCTTTAGGTAAAACCCTGCAAAGGTTTATTTACTTCCTCAATTTGGCGTCCAGCTGTATGATGAATACATCATTTAGGGCTCTTGTACAATTTTGATTTCCATGTGCCAATGCAATAAAAAAAAAAAACACACAAATTATGAATATGAAGCCGTATATATTTTCATTTGGGGTTTTTAAACGGGGACGTTTGTGCGTCCCCGAAACCTTCATCAAACGACATCTCTTTTTCGATTTTTTTATAATTGTATGTGCGCTCGCAGTGTGTGCTACCACGACCCCCTTGACACAGCATTTGCGTCATGGCGCGATCTCATTTCTGCAGCAAAGATCATTCTGATTTCTTAAAAGTGCGTCGCACTTTCACCTTCAATCATAGCAATTGTAATATTTCACAAATCAACAATCCAGCCATGGCCGAAGATGTAATATCGGCGGCCATTGGCTGGAGCAGGATCAACAACGTCCACCCCAATATGATTGGAGCTAGCGTTCACGTGACGCTATCCGTCGAATCAGATGTGAAGAGGCGTTACCGCGGGTGACGTAACTGCGTTTGCTACGCAGACACACCAGCGAACAATGGCGGCACGCAGGAGGGCGACAGCTTGGGGAGAGGCGGAGGTCCGTTACCTAATCAGAGAAGTGGATGCTCGCGATTATGATTGCCGTGAGGCGCAAGAGCATCCACTTCTCCATAAAAAAGCGGTCTTGCGCAGGATCCAACGTGGGCTGAGGAGGAGGTTTCATTTGGAGCGCACCTGCGCCCAGATCCGCAAAAAATTAGCGGATCTGCGGTACCGCTCCAGTGCCCGGATCTCTGCCATACAAGCAGAGTTACAAAACCAAGGTAGGCGCAGATGAGTGTGCCTTGGCAACTTATAATGGTGTTCTTAAATATATATCTATTTATATATAATTATATATATCTATATATATCTATATATATATATATATATATATATATATAATCTATATATTTATTATAAAAATAAATATATAAATATATATATAATACATATATAAATAATATATATATATCTATATATATATATTTTTAAATTAAATATATATATAATTCATATTAATTATATATATATATAAATATAAGAAAATATACATATATAATAAATATATAGATTTAAATGTATATATTTATGATATATATATCCTTTTTTTTAATTACAATTATATATATAATGTATTATATAGATCGATAGATTATATATATATATAATATATATATAAATATATATATATAGATAAAATTCAAAAAATATATTTAGATATATATAATAATAAAAATAAATATATACATATAATATATATATAAATAATATATATCTATATATAATTATAAAAATATATATAATATATTAATTATATATATATAATTATAAAAATAAATATATACATATAATATTTAAATAATAAATATATATATTTTAATGTATATATATTTATTATATATATATATATATATTTTTTCTTTTAATTCATTAAAAGTATTTATATAATCTATCGATCTATGTAATAGATCGATAGATAGATTATATATATATATATAATATGTAATAGATATATATATAGAGATCTATTGCATTGAACGATAGATAGATTATATATATATATAATATATATATAGATTATATATATATATAATATGTAACAGATCTATATATAGAGATCTATTGCATAGATCGATAGATACACCGACACTTGTGGTACGGGCTAATTACACTGACACTCGGGACACAGGGAAATTACGCAGACAGTAGGCTCTCTACACCAAGATTTCCCATGAACTGACAACCCTCTATCAGCACACAGTTTTCATATGTTCTGATATACCTCTTGTCCTTGGCACCCAGCTTCGCCATGCTTGGCAAAACATCATTCCCTCACCACCCAGCTTTTCCCATATCAGAGAGAGCATGGCAAAGCTGGGTGCTGTGGGTAGTGGGTCTTTTTCCCTCAGCATAAAAAAATTCCATCTCCTGCCTGTATTTTTGTCCCCCCTCATATCTAGTTCTCCAAATACAATATTGGCCCCCACATAGCCTTCCATATAGTATAAAGGGTTCCACATAAACCTTCATATATTAGAATGCATCCCATAGTCCTCCATGAACTGTAATGAATTTCCTAGAGTTCTCCATGAAGTTTCATTCACCCCAGAGTTCTCCATATATTATACTGCACCACATAGTCCACAATGTGTTCAAATTCACCCCCATAGTCCTTGTATAAGGTAGGCTACGTAGTCCGCCATATATTTCAATGTACCCCCCACAGTCCTATATGTATCATAACGCAACCACATTAAACTTTATATTTTCTTAAGAACCCCCAGAGGAGCAAGGGGCCGCAGAGGAGGGAGAGCATGTGCCCCATGATCAGCCCGAGCCCCCGGTGCAGCTACAGCCACCAGAGGAGGAGGAGGAGGAGGAACACCCACAGGGGCCACCGGCCGGATCGGCCCCCGGTAATTTTTTAATATAACATTAACGCCATATAAAGTGCAAAACAAAAAGCTGTTGAGTACTATAAAGTGTTTTTTGTTTTCATAGATGCTAGTCCAGGGTCCATAAGTGAGTCTTTATCGGACGAGGGGGATAACCGTAAGTCATGAATCTCCTACTTTGTAATAATAAGCAGAAATAAAAATTATGATTTATTAATTTTACCATTCCCTCCATAGGCATACCCACTTTGGCCGAACTCATGTCCTCCCAAAGAAGGATGATGTCAGCCCACAGGAGGCTGATGGCCAAAGTGGAGCGGCATGCGGCGCTGCTGGCACGTTATGTGGCTGGACAAGGGGAGGGCAGCAGCAACTAACGGTTTTTGGTTTTTTTTTGTTATTGTGTACATATACATGTGTTATAAAAAATTTGAAATTGATATCTGCTGTTTGGTATGTCTCATTGCATAAAGCAAGTTAACACTATCACCACTCACAAACTCACCACTCACAAACATCATATTACATGTAGGCATCTGTATAGATGCACCAATCCCATTATCCACGAGGGGGTGACTAGGCTTTACTGGTTGTTTGCTGTACATGAGTGTGGGGGTTGTGTGGTGGTATGCCAATGAGGGTGGAGTATGGTACAATCTCTGTAACTACCGTGTTTTGCCAGGGCATCACAACCATATGCTGAATTAAGTAACGCAGGCAGCAAGATTGAACCAACATAAATTTATTATTACAATGAAAATATAACAATCAATTAAAATTAATCTCAAATAACAAAACAACAACAATAACAAAATTTAGTTGCCCTCTTCATATTGGTTGACATATTCAGGCCGGGTGGGAGATGATAGTTGGCTTAAAAATGAATCATTTGAATACCTGGGATAATGTGGGGGGGGAAACTGTGGGGGGGATACTGTGGGGGGTGGTCAAGCTGCAAGCGTGGTGGATGCATCCTGTTTGGTGTACTTTGCAGGGGCTGGCGAGGAATCCATGTAGTAGAATGATGGGGCTGGTTCAACTTGCATATCGTGTCATTGTCATCAAGTTCTCCTCGGCCTGCCTTTCTTAGGACTTCCAACATTAGTCTCTCGGCTTGCTCCCTCTGTGTGGAATCCAATTTGCAGAGTCTGTCCGATGCAAATGCGGCAAAGCTATCCACTGGAGTGCTTTTTGGCTGTGATAGCAGTTGGGTTGCCAAAGAATAAAATTCAGCGGATGTCACAGGGGTGTTGGCCTTCTTTTTGCGTAAATGTGTTCGCCGCATTTCACCAGAGGGTGCAGGTGCCTCATTATCCTCCACAATAGGCTCGCTCGATGTGGTGGGGTTCTCATTCAATTGGGGCCTCACCATATCTGTCTGAGGGTTCTGCGGGAACAGAAAAATAAATGTTAATTAAAAGTCATACATTAATAGTTAGTAAATTTAATTAAAGTGTGACAAAATTGTATTGGAGTGTACTTATCTGAACTGGAAGGGATAACTTTTCCAAACTGCACAATAAATCATGGTACCAATAAGTTACTATTTTGTGTTCCTCAATGGCATGTACATAAAAAGTTTGAATGCTATGTACCGTGAAGCAAATAAGGTACTTACATCTACAACAGCGGAGGTGTTGTCATCGATCGGGATGTCATCGATTGGAAAGTCTGCTTCCAGGTCTACGTTTCTTTGGTAGGAGCTTTCCATCATTCGTGGTAGCTCCTGGTCCCTTGTGAATTCCAGGAGATTGAAATACCACAAGGGAGAAACATATACCTGGTCAGTGCCGGCCCCTGACTTTTTTGATTTGTCCACCTTATTTGCTTCTTTCTTATATACAGTCCTCAAGCCTTGTATCTTCATTTTTACTACTTTGACATCCACCGCCTCGCCTCCACTGTGTTTTTTAAAAAGCTCCACCAGTTGGGCATAGGCGGCTTGTTTTTGGGTTCTGTCTGAATATTCTGCGGATTTGATTCTCCACAAGCAGGGCAGTGATTTATACAAATCCAGCAGCTCACGCACAAAGTCTTCTTTGTTATAATAAGCCATCTGAAATAAAGAATGAAAAATTTATATGTAAACATAAAAGAAGTTGCAATAAACCGATCACAATTTTTGGTTATGGTGTGGCAGAGACTAAAATGGCCGCCCCTATGTGTGGCAGAAACACAAAATGGCGGCTGTAGCTGAGAGACAAAAGATGAAAAAAATCCAGCACTCAAAGCATTCAACTGAAATTGTTTTATATTTTATTCATGGATCTGTGTAATTATTAAAGACGTTTCGGTCATCCGACCTTCATCAGTTTACACAGAAAAGGTTCTGTAGACAGTATGTGACATTGACTGCAGACCCGGACGGGCAGCTTTTTCCTCTGGTCCAGCTTTTTCATATATTTCTACAGAACCTTTTCTGTGTAAACTGATGAAGGTCGGATGACCGAAACGTCTTTAATAATTACACAGATCCATGAATAAAATATAAAACAATTTCAGTTAAATGCTTTGAGTGCTGGATTTTTTTCATTTTTTGATCTGGGGTGGGACCCTATCCAAGCACCAGCGACTATAGAAGGAGTGCCACATTTCTATATTTTATTTAATGAGAGACAAAAGAGCCAGCAATGCTAGGATAGGACACATTACAAACAGCACTATGGAGAGACCCCTCTTTAAAAGGCATTATACACACACAGATAAAATCCAGCAACTTTAATTAACTCACATAATAAATATTAACATATATCTAACAGCAATCAACTCACATAATAAATATTAACATATATCTAACAGCAAGAACATTATTCAAAAAAAAGCCCACCCCCCCCAACAAAAAAAAAGACCTACCTTTTCAAAGAAGTGTATATCAATGTAGAATCCAAGCGGAATCGCAAATACGATCTCACCGACACTCGAGAGCACTGCAAGGATACTCCAGGTGCAACTGCGGCTTCGATCCGAAAAACACACCAACAAAGCGACCGGGTACAATGGACGAAGGAATCAGGGTGGAGACGCAGGTTCTATCTCAAAGCAAAGCGCAAAAGAAGTGACAAAGGGTGACGCGATCCAAAATTTAACCGCTAGATACGCCCCCTGCATGCCCAATCAGAACGCAGTATTGGCCGCCAATGAAAGCGGAGGGGGATATGGAAAAGGCGACGCAAATGCACGCCTACGTGACTCACTGCATAATGGGATTGGAATCGTTAACATAGTAGCTGTGTGACAGGGTCCTTATCAATCAGAGCGGAGGGTGTGGAAAAGGCGCCGCCCGCCCGGCCGCCCAATCAGAACGCAGTATTGGCCGCCAAAGAAAGCGGAGGGGGGTATGGAAAAGGCGACGCAAATGCACGCCTACGTGACTCACTGCATAATGTGATTGGAATCGTTAACATAGTAGCTGTGTGACAGGGTCCTTATCAATCAGAGCGGAGGGTGTGGAAAAGGCGACGCCCGCCCGGCCGCCAAATCAGAACGCAGTATTGGCCGCCAATGAAAGCGGAAAAGGCGATGCAAATGCACGCCTACGTGACTCACTGCATTTTACTACGCCCCTAATGGGATTGGAATCGTTAACATAGTAGCTGTGTGACAGGGTCCCAGCGATTTGAAAGATCGTTATACGGGACGCATGCTCGTTCATAAACTCGTTATGTGTGACACCCAACATGCGATTTCAACAACGACTCATATACGATCCAGAAAATGTGACGTAGTAGCGATCTCGTTCACAAACTCGTTATGTGTGACTGGACCTTCACTGTCAGTATTTGTTCTGAGTCTATACTGTTATCACTTTATTTATAAACTATTGAGCTATAGAGATAACAAGTGCATTTGACTAAGCACATGACTCAGAAAAGTAAGAACTGTGATTAGGAGAACTGCTGTGGAAACTGTAAATAATGGATGCTGGAATGGGTGTGGAAGAAGTTGTGATTTTGATTCTACACCACTGATAAGACTGTCAGGAGCTTAGACAGAGCAGGAGAGAGAGGTGAACAGCTAACCACTATGTAGAATTCAATGGCTTGGAGTTGACTGGCATGTTAGGAGTTACACCGGGCCAGAGTCTTAATAGGCACTAGTGGCAAAACTCCATAGAAACCAACTGTACAATATGAAAGATAAAAGCTCTCATTACAGGAGAATGACAGTACATAGAAAAAGGAAGTCAATGCAGACTTGCTTATTTTCATGCTGTCTAACTAACAAAAGGCAATTTAATAACACGAGAACACCCCTTTACTTATTAAAGCTATAGTTTATCAGGTATTGCACAGTTGCCATCAAATATATATTATTTATAAATTACATAGTTAGATTTTTGGTATCCATAGCAGACCTCTTTTGCAGAGCTTAAAAAATTGAAATGCAGAATCCTCCTTTTTTTAGCTGGGACCCCACCAATGAGGTTTGGATTTAACCAAAATACAAGTTGCATTTCTAAAAATAGTCACATGAAACACATGAAGAGGACTGAATTGGACAAAATTCCACACCAGAGATAAAATTGGAGATTTGAACGTGACACTGGTGAGAAAAATCCAAGGGATGAAACAAGAATTTGAGCCAAGATTCTACTCACATGGTCAAAAGACAAGCTGAAAATTAAAAAGCAGACCTGTTATTCTACTTTGTAAAGAAAACTTCACCTGATGGGGATGAATATGAATAAAGCCCCTTTTGTAAATTCTCTTGAATGTATGAGGACATGACCTCTGTCTTTCATAATGAAAAGAGGATACACTTGAGAGGCAGCCCATGCCATGGCAGAAGATTGATCACACATTTATGGTGTCAATGAGCTGGTAGCATCTACTTCTCCATTTTATACATATATAAATACATTAGCATAATAGGACTACTGTGGAGGAAGTCATGAAGAAAATCCTAGTGAGAGAAGGATCAAAGAAACAGGAGAAGCAACAACTTGCGCATTTCAGAAAACAGATGGAACATTGGCAGAAAAGTAGCCCACTTGTCTACACAAATAAAAGTTGTGCAGCTGACGACTAATAAGTCTGGATGGGAGACAGATAGTTGAACTAAAAAGAAGAAAACCTCATGATATATGGCTGACATTTTAGGCTAAGTTCACATTTCCGCTAAAATGTATCAGTCTTAATCCGCTGCTATGGTAAACAACGGAATCCGTTTAGCGGATTCCGTTGTGTCCCATAGACTTGCATTAGTGGCAGATTGTGACTGATGACCCTGCGTCGCGTCCGCTGCGTCGCGGTCCGTCGTTTTTTGACTGACCGCTGGGCGGGAAGCAACGCAGAATGTAACGTTTTTCTGGTCGTCAAAATTGACGCAGCACTCAGGAATCTGCCGCAGTCCGTCACGCTTATAATGTATGTCTATGATGCTGGATTCCATCGTAATCCGTCTTACGACGGAATCCAGCACTGGTTTCCGTCATGCTCTACTGAGCATGCCCAGCAGGTTTGGCACACCCACTGGGCTGTCCCAAACACAAACGGATCATGACTTATCCGTCAAAAAATGGACGCACAGCGGATGCAACAGATCCGTTTTTTCACAGGATTCCCGTGAAAGGAATCCTGTGAAAAACACATCCGTTGCATCAGTTGACAACTTAAAAACGACTGATGCGTTGCTGACGGACCTGACGGATTTAAAACAACGGAAGTGTGACCCTAGCCTTACTAAACAGGTAAAGAGCACTAATGTACTAGACTCTCTAGAACAGGGGTGGGGAATCTCCGACCCGTGGGCTGTATGCGGCCCGTGTTGACTTTCTATACAGCCCCTGAACACATTTCCAGGAACCACAGTACTTGGGCCCATGATAACGTTCTATGTGGCCCCTGGGCACATTTCCTGGGATCACAGTACTTGGGCGGCAGCCGCGGTCTTGTCGGCTGCTGGCCCTTTAAATCACAAAGTGTGGTGCACATACCATTAGGTTCTCAGCACGCTTGCCTGTAGTGTGCCGAGGACGTACCTTGTGGGTGGGGTAAGCACGAAATGCGTTGCACACCCGTTCCACAGAAGAGAAGCGGCTGGTTTACCAGTCTCCTTGCTGTACATGCCTCCCGGTGCTGTGTGCCCCCAAGTACTGTGTGCCACCCCCCAGTGTCGTGTGCCAACCCCCCAGTACTGTGTGCCGCCCCCCAGTGTTCCACCCCCCCAGTGCCATGTGTGCCCAAGCCGTGCTGTCCTTAAACCCTTGGTGATGTCTGTGCTCCTTCAGTCCTGTCCATGTCCCCAGTCCTGTTCATGCCCCTCTAGTTCTGTTTGTGCTCGGCAGTACTGTCTGAGCCCCAGCCCCTTCAGTGGTGTATGTATGCCCCCCAGCCCCTCCAGTGGTGTATGTATGCCCCCAGCCCCTCCAGTGGTGTATATATGCCCCCAGCCCCTCAAGTGGTGTATGTATGCCCCCAGCCCCTCCAGTGATGTATGTATGCCCCAGCCCCTCCAGTGTTGTATACATGCCTCCAGCCCCTCGGGTGGTGTGTATATATGTCCACAGCCCCTCCTGTGATGTATATATGTCCCCAGCCCCTGGAGTGATGAATATATGCCCCCAGCCTCACCTGTGATTTATATATGCCCCTAGCCCCTCCTGTGATGTATATATGCCCCCAGACCCTCATGTGATTTATATATGTGTACCACCCCTGCAGCAGTCGGACTGCTCTGATCCGGGGTTGCCGTGGGTCGAGGGTCTCCAGGCCCGGGGGCTCGGGGTCACCCGAAAATGAAAGGGGCTATTTACAGGGGATTAATGTTCGTGACGCCACCCATGGTTCGCGGTAAGGGGAGTACCGCTGCTGCCGATTGTTGTACCCAGGGGAGATGGAGTGGGGCAGCCAGATGACGTTCCCTCCACGTGTAGGGGAGGCCCCGGGATTCTGGACGGTGGAGGCTTAGGGGAGCGTGGTGCAGGCCAGGCAGGGAGATTCAGGAGAGAGCGTACTCACTCAGGCCGTATGGATGTTGGTGCAACCATTAAGCAGACTCTGACACAGAAGTAAACCAAGTCTCTGGGTGCCGCTGCCACTTCAGGGGGAGCTCGTCCGGGAATCTGTCCCTGTGGGTATTGTTGATGGTTCTGGACCTGCCTCCATGCACTAATTTAAAGTGTTCTGAGTGACCCCTCATCCTGAAGCTTTCGGGGTCCCGCTCCCTATGGTTAGTTAGAGGAGCTGTGCTCTATCATGGCTGACACTTGGGATGTCAGTGGGCCGCATAAGCTGGAAAGCCCTATCCCCCTCGTTGTGTTGATGCCTTCGATCTCTGAGCTCTTGGGGAAAGTTCATAAAAAGACTATCCTCCACAGGTTAATTATCAGGTTGCATGAAGCTACTCCCTGATCTAGGGTCCAGTACCCCGCCGTGCTCGGTACCGGTTCTGTTACTAGATTTTCCGGTGCCGATCGTTCTTCCAAGCTAAGTCTGGCACCCCTCTCTAATACCCTGCGACCGGGTTTCCGACTCCTCCGGTCCCATACCACCGTCTGCAACCTAGCCAAAGTCTCCCAGGGAGCTCCAACTCCCTCCAGCTCCTCACTCTCTGAGGGCTACCACTCAACTCTGACTCAGCCCCTCCCACCAGTCTGCCTGACCCCTAGGCGGGTGGCCCTGTTTCAGCTAGACCACCCACTGGTGTGCCTGACAGGGTGTGGTGCGAGGTATGGCTAGGATTTGACTGCTGATGGAGCAATACCAAAGGTTAGGATCCCAAAACCATGGGGGGTTGAGCTCTGCACCAAAAGGGAAAGTAGTGCAGTACCCTGTGACACTCTGACTAGTTCAGGGGCGTCACATATGCCCCCAACATCTCCTGTAATTTATGTGCCTACTGTGATGTGTAATTACTGTGTCTACTGTGATGTGTATGTCCCAGAATCTCCAGTGATATCTATGCTCCCAGCCCCCCATGTAATGTATATGTCCCTAGCCCCTCCTGTGATGTATATATGCCCCCAGCCCCTACTGTGATGTATGTGCCTCCTACTGTGATGTATGTGCCTCCAACCTGCATTGTGTGTCTGTATGTGCCACTCTAAGCAAGGAGAACAGAAAAAGAAGTAAACTAAACTGTCTGATGAATTGAGAACCAAAATTGTTGAAAAATATCAAATCTAAAGGTTACAAGTCCATCTCCAGAGATCTTGATATTTGTTTGTTCATGGTGTGCAACATAATCAAGACGTTGAATGCAAAAAGAAAGAAATTCTGTACAACGGCAATTCACAATAATCTATATAAATTTTATTAGTGCTTGTGAAAATACATATGAAAAAAGGACAGACACAGTCACAGGATTAAAAAAAAACTTTTATGGGAGGACCAGCAGGTGGCACACTCACTCCACAATTCAGTAATAAAGTAGTGACTAGATGAAAAACTGAAGAGATAGAGTGCCACCCCCGGAAGAAGGCTTAAAATCGAAACCTAAAGGTCGGGGTCTCTGGACCTCACTCTACAATTCAGGTATTATATATATTTGAGCTTTGACTCTGACAGAGATTTTTTATGCTTGCATTGACCCCGTATTTATGTCTCCCTGACACTATATGATATGCAGTTTCATATATACATATCTTCTGCTACTTTAAGTACTGAACAGCTATTGTTTATATATATTATATATCTTTTTGATATACAGGAGACATGTAGCGCCTGGTCCCACCAGACCCCGTGGGGGGCGCGCTCCCTCACATGTGCCCAGTCCCAGCATGGCTCCCACTAGCACTCCCAGTCATAGCCCCAGGCAGCGACGGCCTTCCTCTTATCGGTCCCATGGCTCTGCAGGCGCTGCTCCTGCTCCCAGGCATGCTGCAGCCTCTTCCTGTCTCCCTTCCTTACACAGAGCTGCAGTAAGTGACTCTAGGCTGCACGCGAGGCCACGCCCCCTTTCTTAAAGCGGTATGCCCCGTTTTCTGGAAGTGACCTCAGAGGTCACCTGTTACCTAATGGGTATTTAGGTTCACCTCCCCCAGCAGCAGGCGCCCGAGCAACGCTTCCATTAGAGCCTTGCCAGTGTCCAGACCCCTTGTGCTGTTATCTGTTTTCTGTGCATTGATACCTGGTTCTAATCCCTTGTCTCACCGTAGTGCCATCCGTACCATTCTGGCTGGGGACGTCACCGCTCATACCGACAGTGGACGTCACCGTGCCGTACCTGCTGTGGACGTCACCGTGCCGTACCTGCTGTGGACGTCACCGTGCCGTACCTGCTGTGGACGTCACCGTGCCCTACCTGCCGTGGACATTATCCGTGCCGTACCTGCGGCGGACGTCACCTGCTGTGAACATCTCCGGTGCAGTTTCAGTGTCCTGCCGGCTGTGGACGTCACAACCTTGCTACACCTGGCCCAACAGAGACTCCTACTACCGGTTCCTGGCTGCCGTGCATTTAGGCCTTCTGGGGAGGCGCCGCACAGTCCCTGTATAGGGGTTCGCTGCTGGTCGCCTTCTCAGGGGAGTCCGGTGCACGGTCCAGTGGGTCCACCTCCGGACGCTCGCCGCTCCTCGGTGAGCGTAACAGTTTGCTCGGGCCATGGACACCGCCGGGATCAAGGTTAACCCGCTGACTGACCTGCAACAGGAGCTCTCCCGCCAACGCGAGACCCAAGCAAGATTAGTGGCTCACATGAAGTCTGTGGAATCCCGTCTGGCATCCATGCAAACCTCCGGATCCTCTGACGGCTCCCAGTTAAGTGAACTACAGAAGGAACTGTCCCGCCAGCATGAGGCCCAGAGGCGCATGGCCGAATATATGGCGTCCGTGGATTCCCGTCTATACGCCCTGCAGAATCCGGCCTCCTCAACAACCCCCGACTCTGCGGGATTATCGACATGCATGTCTCCTTCCCGCCTGGCCTCCCCACCCATGTATGGAGGGGATCCCCGTTTGTGTCGCGGTTTCTTAAACCAGTGCTCCCTGCACTTTGAGCTGTCGCCGCTGCAGCGAGCGACTGATCGCTCGAAAATCGCATTTATCATGTCTCATCTGACTGGTCAGGCTCTGGCTTGGATGAATCCGCTCTGGGAGAGGAATGACCCGACCATTCAAGTCCTGTCCGTCTTTCTGACCACCTTCTGTAAGGTGTTCGATGAGCCAGGCCGTCTCTTGTCGACTGCCTCTTCGCTCATGAGAATCCACCAGGGGAATCTCACCGTGGGACAGTATGCAATCGAATTCCGAACTCTGTCCTCTGAACTCAAGTGGAACAATGACGCCTTGGTAGCTGTCTTCTGGGAAGGGTTATCCGGTAAAATCAAGGATGAACTGGCCAGCCGGGATGTACCTACCACCCTGGAAGAGCTGATCTCTCTGGCTACCCGTATTGATCTCCGTTTCCAAGAGCGTGCCAGAGAAGTCACCCGGGCGAGAAGAACCCCGCGCCTTGCACCCACCTTCCAAAGGCCGATGTCACCTCCCTCCACCCGGCCTACTGCTCCGCACGAGCCCATGGAGGTCGATCGCGTCAGTGAGTCCAGACTGCGACAGAGGAATCAGAGAACGGCAGGAGAGTGCTTCTACTGCGGAAGTGCCAAACATCTGATTCAGGACTGTCCAGTAAAGCCGGGAAACTACAGAGCCTAGGGTCCATCGGAGAGGCCACCCTAGGTCATGCCAAGTCCTCTCCTTTTCTCCATGTACCTGTATCCCTGTCCTGTGGTTCCATCCGGTTGTCAGAGCATGCGTTCCTGGATTCAGGCTCTGCCGGGAACTTTATCCAACAAGCCGTGGTGGACCTACACCAGATTCCCGTCCGATGTCTTGCTACCCCCATCAGTCTTTCTTCCGTGGATGGAAAACCGCTATCCGAACCCATCCGGTACATCACGGAGAACTGTACTATGCAAGTGGGGTTGCTACACTCTGAGACCATCGCCTTCCACGTACTCCCTGGCATGACGCATGCCCTACTACTGGGAATACCCTGTCTTCGGTTGCACAAGCCAATACTGGACTGGGATTCTGGAGACATCCTGCAATGGGGTGCGTCTTGCCACAGCAACTGCCTGAAACCAGTGCATCCTCCACACCGACCCGTTGAACCGGTTACCCTTCCCAGGTTACCCCCTGCCTATTGGGCCTATGCCGATGTCTTTGACAAGAAGGAGGCTGAGACGTTGCCGCCACACAGACCCTACGATTGTCCCATCGACCTGCTCCCCGGGGCAACCCCTCCGCGTGGGCGCATCTACCCTCTGTCCCGAGAAGAGACCCAAGCCATGTCTGATTACATAAAGGAAAATCTAGCACGAGGCTTCATCCAAAAATCCTCCTCTCCTGCCGGAGCGGGCTTCTTCTTTGTGGGGAAAAAGGACGGGGGTCTACGGCCTTGCATTGACTACCACGGATTGAATAAGATCACGGTGAAGAACAGATACCCGCTACCCCTGATACCGGAACTGTTTGACCGCTTTCAAGGTGCCAAGATCTTCTCCAAATTAGATCTCCGGGGCGCGTACAATCTGGTCCGCATTCGGTCGGGAGACGAATGGAAGACTGCGTTCAACACTTGGGATGGGCACTATGAATATTGAGTGATGCCCTTCGGGCTCAGTAACGCTCCAGCGGTCTTCCAGGAGTTCGTGAACGACGTCTTCCGTGACCTTCTATACACCTGTGTGGTTGTGTATTTAGACGACATCCTTATCTTCTCTCCGGACTTGCATACCCACCGAAGACATGTCCGTCTTGTCCTGCGGAGATTGAGAGAGAATCGGCTTTACGCCAAACTCGAGAAATGCCTGTTTGAGCAGACCTCGCTACCATTCCTTGGCCACATAGTCTCTGATACTGGCCTGAAGATGGACCCCGATAAGGTATCAGCCGTACTGAATTGGTCCCGTCCGGAAGGGTTGAAGGCTATCCAGCGATTCCTGGGATTCGCCAACTATTACCGGCAATTCATTCCACACTTCTCGTCTCTGGTGCGTCCCATATCCTCTCTCACTCGCAAAGGGGAGAACCCTAAGAAATGGACCCTGGAAGCTGAAGAATCATTTATGTCCCTTAAACGAGCCTTCGCTTCTGCTCCAGCCTTACACAGACCCGACACTAACAAGCCGTTTATCCTTGAGGTAGATGCCTCCTCATCCGGAGCCGGTGCGGTTCTTACACAGAAAACGTCAGAGGGTAAGACAGTAACCTGTGGCTTCTTTTCTAAGGCTTTCTCCCCAGCAGAACGAAACTACTCAATCGGAGACCGTGAGTTGCTGGCAATCAAGCTGGCCCTGGAAGAGTGGCGATACCTGCTGGAAGGGTCATTACATCCAGTTACCATCTATACTGACCACAAGAATCTGGCATATCTCCAGACAGCCCACAGGCTAAACCCCCGACAGGCCCGATGGTCATTATTCTTCGCCCGCTTTGATTTTGTTCTGCATTTCCGTCCAGCCGAGAAGAACCTGAAGGCCGATGCGCTGTCTCGATCATTCCTGTTAGAGGTTCAGGAAGATGAACCTCGGCACCTCATTAAACCTTCCAAGCTACCGGCACCAGTTGACATGCACCACCTTCCTCCCGGCAAGACGTTTGTTGCTGAGGTCGATAGGGAACGTGTACTCCGGTGGTGACACTGTTCCCGAATAGCAGGTCATGTGGGTCAAAAGAAATCTCTGCAATTGATATCCCGATATTATTGGTGGCCAGGGCTACGTCAAGACGTCCAGGACTTTGTTTCATCCTGTTCCTCCTGTGCCCGGAACAAGGTCCCGAAGACTCTTCCGGCGGGCCCTTTGCTTCCTTTACCCGTACCATCCGCTCCATAGCAACATATCGGCATGGATTTCATCACGGACCTGCCAAAATCGTCTGGCTGCACAGTCATCTGGGTGGTGGTGGACCGGTTCTCCAAGATGGCCCACTTCACACCACTCTCCGGGCTACCGTCCGCTCCGGTTCTTGCTGACTTATTCATTCAACATATCTTCCAGCTTCACGGCTTGCCTCTCCATATCGTGTCCGACAGAGGGGTCCAGGTCACCGCTCGGTTTTGGAGAGCAGTCTGCAAAATGATGGAGGTACAATTGGACTTTTCTTCTGCCTACCACCCTCAGTCCAGTGGGCAAGTGGAGCGCATTAACCAAGTCTTGACTAATTATCTCCGCCACTTCGTGGACGAACACCATAGCAACTGGGTCAACCTGCTTCCATGGGCCGAGTTCTCCTACAACAATCATGACAGTGAGTCCTCTGCTAAATCCCCGTTCCAGGTGGTGTATGGACAGCGACCCAAAGTGCTGTGCCCTGTGACATGTTCTTCCGGCAACCCTGCAGCTGATGACCTTGTGAGGTCCTTCTCCGCCGTCTGGGCTGAGACCAAGGCGGCTCTGGAACATTCCTCTGTCCGCATGAAGAAACACGCTGACAAGAAACGTCTGGATGTTCCTTTCTTTCAACCCGGAGATAAAGTCTGGCTCTCATCCAAGTATGTCCGCCTGAAGATGCCGTCCTACAAACTGGGTCCCCGCTTTATTGGTCCCTTTGAAGTGCTCCGACGGATCAATGAGGTGTCCTACAAGTTGAAGCTGCCGTCTACACTTCGCATCCCGAACTCCTTCCATGTGTCCCTCCTCAAGCCGGTGGTCCTGAGCCGTTTCCACAGTGATCCTGGTAATACACCTCCTCCTGTTGGTGGTGACGACGTCTATGAGGTAAAAGCCATCCTTGCGGCTAAGGAGGTCCGAGGTAGAACCTACTATCTGGTAGACTGGAAGGGGTTCGGTCTTGAGGAGAGGACGTGGGTACCTGCGGAGGACGTGGATGCTCCTCGTCTCCTCCAGAGCTTCCTGAGGAGGGGGGGTCTTCAGTGGGGGGTACTGTAGCGCCTGGTCCCACCAGACCCCGTGGGGGGCGCGCTCCCTCACATGTGCCCAGTCCCAGCATGGCTCCCACTAGCACTCCCAGTCATAGCCCCAGGCAGCGACGGCCTTCCTCTTACCGGTCCCATGGCTCTGCAGGCGCTGCTCCTGCTCCCAGGCATGCTGCAGCCTCTTCCTGTCTCCCTTCCTTACACAGAGCTGCAGTAAGTGACTCTAGGCTGCACGCGAGGCCACGCCCCCTTTCTTAAAGCGGTATGCCCCGTTTTCTGGAAGTGACCTCAGAGGTCACCTGTTACCTAATGGGTATTTAGGTTCACCTCCCCCAGCAGCAGGAGCCCGAGCAACGCTTCCATTAGAGTCTTGCCAGTGTCCAGACCCCTTGTGCTGTTATCTGTTTTCTGTGCATTGATACCTGGTTCTAATCCCTTGTCTCACCGTAGTGCCATCCGTACCATTCTGGCTGGGGACGTCACCGCTCATACCGACAGTGGACGTCACCGTGCCCTACCTACCGTGGACATTATCTGTGCCGTACCTGCTGTGGATGTCACCGCTCATACCAACAGTGGACGTCACCGTGCCCTACCTGCCGTGGACATTATCCGTGCCGTGCCTGCGGCGGACGTCACCTGCTGTGAACATCTCCGGTGCAGTTTCCGTGTCCTGCCGGCTTTGGACGTCACAACCTTGCTACACCTGGCCCTACAGAGACTCCTACTACCGGTTCCTGGCTGCCATGCATTTAGGCCTTCTGGGGAGGCGCCGCACAGTCCCTGTATAGGGGTTCGCTGCTGGTCGCCTTCTCAGGGGAGTCCGGTGCACGGTCCAGTGGGTCCACCTCCGGACGCTCGCCGCTCCTCGGTGAGCGTAACAAGACATATTTATGGTGTTGTTTACAGCATACTCTCTCTGTTCAGTTTTTCATCTAGTCACTACTTTTTACTGAATTGTGGCGTGAGTGTGCCACCTGCTGGTCCTCCCATAAAAGTTCTCTTTTAATCCTGTAACTGTGTCTGTACTTTTTTCATATGTATACAAACACTAATAAAATTTATATAGATTATTGTGAATTTCCGTTGTACAGAATTTCTTTCTTTTTGCATTCTATGCTCTCTATATGGCGTTATCCATGTAAAAATTATGGCACAGATTATTTTTCTGTGTTTGTTGGTTGTTCTAACTTTTCTCATAATGAAGAAGTTTACAACCAATGGCATCGTAGCTAATCTCCTTGGTCATGTACGGCAGAGAAAATTGATGAAAGATTACCTCGCAGGATAGTCCGGTGGATAAACAGCCACAAACTTCCAAATAAATTTAAGCTGTCCTGCAGACTCCGGGTACATCAGTGTCGACATTTGAATTACATGAAATGCAATAGCAGGAGACCCAGGATGACCTCACTGATGACACACAGACATAAAAAAAAAGCTATACTGCAGTTTGGCAAAATATACAGGAGCCAAAATCCTTCTTAGGCCAGAGTCACACTTGCGAGTGCCTTGTGTGTAACTCGCACGAGTCTCTCATTGAATCACCTGGCACGGACTCACACTCTCCGGACAGGAGCGTCTCAGTTTCATAGACATACATGCAATCGACCCGCTCCTGTCAGCAGAGTGTAAGTCCGTGCCAGGTGATTCAATGAGAGACTCGGGCGAGTTACACGCGAGGCACTCTCAAGTGTGACTCTGGCCTTAGGGCTCATGTCCACTTGCAATTAAAAAATGTCTGCGATACTCACCCAGAAATGTGAGTCGAGTGTCCTGTGTATGGTCTGCATTTTTTTTCTCATCTAGCATCCGTAAGACATGCGAGTGTCATGCGAGTGCGTGCGACTGTGTAGATTTTTCTCACAAGAATCCGTGTGACATGCGTATGCCATCCATATTTCGATATTTTTCTCACACCTATAGACTTGTATTAGCAAGTCTGGTGCAATATATGCAGCATGCTGCGATTTGATCCTCAGTACAGTGAGAGCTGAGGAAAAAATAGCAAAGGACACTGCGCCATAAATTAACACTGGTGTGAGTGCGATCCGATTTTTAATCGGATCGTACACACACATGAAAATCCCAAGTGGACAAGAGCCCTTAGAAAGAGTCTTGTGTACAGATGAGACCAAGATAGAGCTTTTTGGTAAAGCACATCATTCTAATGTTTACCGAAAAAGGCATAAGGCCTTCAAAGAAAAGAACACAGTCCCTACAGTCAAATATGGTGGAGGTCCAAAGATGTTCTGGAGTTTTCCTACCTCTGGCACATGGTGCTTTGCCGTGTGCAAGGTAACATGAAATCTCAGGATTACCAAAAGATTTTGGGTTGCAATATAGAGCTCAGTGTCCGAAATATGGGTTTGTATCCTAAGTTATTGGGTTTTTTAACAAGACAATGATCCAAAGCATACTTCAAGAAGCACTCATAAATGGATGGAACCAAAGTGCTGGAGAGTTCTGAAGTAGCCAGCAATGAGTCCGGATCTGAATCTCATTGAATTCTTGTGGAGAAATCTTAAAAATGCTGTTGGGAGAAGGGTCCTTGAAAGACCTGGTGGAGTTTGCAGAAGAAGAGTGGTCCAAAATTCCATTTGGGAGGTGGAAGAAGCCTGTTGATGGTTATAGGAAGCAATTGATTAATTATTAATTCCAAGGGCGTTCAAGCAAATATTAAGTTGAGGGTGCCAACAATTTTTGTGCTGCCGATTTTGGGTGTTTTTGTGTGAAATTATGTTCAATCTGCCTTTTTTCTAGGATCTTTTTGTGTTGTTCCAATACACACAAAGGAAATAAACATGCATAACAAAACGTGTAATTGCAATACATTTTCTGGGAAAAATTCTTCATTTTCTGGAACAATTTCAAGAATAGCAACACTTTTGGCCATGACTGTAGGTATAAGAGGTTTCAGTGCCATTAGGTTTCATCTTTCAGTGATATGGTTCCTTTGGAAAAGTTCCATAGTAAAGGACACTAAATGATGCCTTAGTGGTACAGTATTCACATGGGATCTGCTTAAAAGATATAAGTAATAGATGTGGCTATTGCTCCAGTGATTTAATGCATGCATGATATTTTTTAATGCTCAATATATTAAACAGCATCTTTTATTGATCACCTGTTGCCGATAGCATCATGATCCTCTGTAAATGTAATGTGTTTATTATATTTAGATTATACATTTATAATTTGTTACTACGTATGTTGATTTAAAAAAAAGTTTGTTTAAAATAACTGAGAGTCTTTAGTAGTTGATACCTTTTTATGGCTAACTGAAAATATGGTAATAATAGCAAGCTTTCGAGACTACTCAGGTCTCTTCATCAGGCATGGTATAACAAAAAATCTGAAGAGTCACATATTTATACACAATAGGACATAGAATAGTGCAGTAAAAAAAACAAGTTATGTGAAGCAGAACTATCACTATGGCAAGGGGCCAAACTGTTGTGGCCATAAATATTGCTGCAGTTCATAGATAAGCAGTGTGAAAGTTTTATTGTCCTCTGATTGGGGTCTGGTCCGGGCTGTGATGCCCCCAGATGCTCTGAGGAACAATTGAAAACCAAATTGCAAGAGCCACCAGAATATCAAGAAACCATCTCTTACATTATAAAACTAAAGAAGAAAACAACCGGGTCCCTCTTGTAATCATCTACAATACAAATCTGGGAGTGTTAAGAGCAGCTGCACGGAAACTGTAACCATTACTGCAAAAAGATGCCCGATTAAAATCTATTTTTCCAGACCCCCCACTTCTGTGTTTTAGCCAGCCCCCAAATCTAAGAAGATAAAAAGTGGTTTCTTCAGCTCACCTGCTGCCCGGACTGTTCAGCCTTGCGGGTGCCCGGAATCCTTCGGTCAAACCCGACCGGTAACAAGGAACGTAGGAAGCAAAAAGAGAGGGCGATCCGGCACAGATTCTCCTTAAGTTAAAATGTTCAAGTCTTTATTTGGACATATTTAAAAACACATCGTGAAGACCAAAAAAATTCATTCAGATGGTGTAGGTTCAAAATCATGAAGGCTTAACGCGTTTCGGACTAATAATATAAAAACAAAACAAGTCCTTAATCATAAGTGCTTCATGAAGCCAGAAGAGCTACTGAAATAGCCTAAGCATTTAGGACCAGTCGCCTCCTCGTGGAGGTTTTGGGATAAATTCTAAGCCTGTGATCTTCAGGGTGGAGAAGTCAGCGGCATGACACTCGATGTAGTGCCTGGTTAATCCTGATAGGGAGCGTTTTCTGACTAATGTAGCGTAACCTAGTGAAGTTTTATCTTGGGCAGCTATGGGGATGCGAGTATGTTCAGAAATTCTGGTTCTCAGCGCTCTGGAGGTACAGCCGACGTAATTTTTACAACAGGAGGTACATGTACCAACATAAATTACATGTGTGGAGGAGCAATTGATGAAGGATTTAATTTCAAAACTCTCTCCATTTTCTCCTGAAAGAAATTTGTTGTTCAGCATAAATTTACAAAGATTGCACCTATTGGATCCGCATTTATACGAGCCCTGTACGCTGAGCCAGTCCTTGTTCGATCTGCCAGATTTTTTAGGGGCATATCTGCTAGGGGCCACTATGTTCCCTATTGTACAAGCCCTCCTGGCCACTATGTTAACTCCTGATTTGAGGATGTGATTTAAAGTGGTGTCCTGACATAGTAAGGGCACAAAGCGTAAAATGGCTTGCTTAATCTGGGGGAAGTCTGAGCTGTAGGGTGTAGAAAATGTTATACATTCTTTACCTCTAGGGGATGTGGGGCGATCCTCCAGTAATGTGAGCCTAGTACGACTATCAGCAATAGAGGAGGCCCTCCTTAGGGTTTGCTCTGAATATCCCCTTCGACTAAGCCTACCCTTAATGCAGGCTGCCTCTTTACGGTAGGTTTCTTCTGTGGAACATAAACGTTTGGCCCGTAAGAACTCACCCACAGGTAAGTTTTTCAAAGTGTGGGGGGTGTGGCAGCTAGTAGCATGAAGAGAGGAATTTCCGCTGGTGGGTTTCCTATAGAGGGTAGATTTAATAGAACCTGATACTATGTCTCCAGATAACATGACGTCCAAGAAGGGGGCAGCCTCTAATAGTAGCCGAACATAATTAAAAAATATAAACAATTGGATTATTATCAGTTAGAATAACATCGCTTGAACTTCTTTGATTTTCTGATGAGCACCAGAGACGTATTCATGACACTTAGCATATCTTATACCATCCAGTCATGATAATTATATGTGTTTATATATATATATTCTTTGTTCGCTGAGATCAATTTTATAGTCGCAAATATCAATCCTTTGAGCCAAATGTAACTCGGTGAGAAGGTTATTGGGTGTCACTTTAGCAAGCTTCGGAATCTTATATTTATATTAACCCTTGCTATCCATGGTTAATTCTTAACCCTTATTTTCCGGTCTTCAATCGTAGCTTTTAATAAGGGAAGACAAAAATCATCCAAATATCCACCTGTCTCCCTTCCCCCTCCTTTGGGGTTTTTTCAGAGTAATTAGTATACCTTCACCCCTCCCTCCTCCCCACCTAAATGCTTAGGCTATTTCAGTAGCTCTTCTGGCTTCATGAAGCACTTATGATTAAGGACTTGTTTTGTTTTTATATTATTAGTCCGAAACGCGTTAAGCCTTCATGATTTTGAACCTACACCATCTGAATGAATTTTTTTGGTCTTCACGATGTGTTTTTAAATATGTCCAAATAAAGACTTGAACATTTTAACTTAAGGAGAATCTGTGCCGGATCGCCCTCTCTTTTTGCTTCCTACGTTCCCAAATCTAAGAAGCATCTTTGTCAGAAGCTCCCTATCCTATCCAACAACAACAGGAACATTTCCCTGCAACCAGAAAAAATGTAAGACCTGTCCATTTATTTTGACAACGGACAAGATAAAAATTCCCAGATCACATCAGGACTACAAGATCCCAGGTACCTTCAGCTGCACCACAACCAATGTGGTGTACTTAATTATATGTACCAAATGTCCAACTGGGGGTCTGTATGTAGGAGGGACAGGACAAAACCTCAGAACAAGGATGAATTCTCACCACCACACAATTAGAGAAAAAAGGATGGATCCACCTGTGGCCAAACATTTTTTTAACCCAGACCACAGCATCATGGGCATGAAATTGCTGATATTAAAAGGAAATTTCAAGTCCCAAAGTGACAGGAGAGTCTGGGAATACAAACTTATGATGACCTTTGACACATTCAGAGAAGGAATGAATGTGTCACATGGATTTATGTCTTTTTACATCAATTAAGAAATGTGTTCCTCAGAGCATCTGGGGGCATCACAGCCCAGACCAGACCCCAATCAGAGGACAATAAAAGTTTCACACTGCTTATCTATGAACTACAACAATATTTATGGCCACAACAGTTTGCCCCCTTGCCATAGTGATAGTTCTGCTTCACATAACTTGTTTCTTTTTACTGCTCTATTCTATGTCCTGTTGTGTATAAATATGTGACTCTTCAGATTTTGTGTTATACTGAGCCTGATGAAGAGACCTGAGTAGTCTCGAAAGTTTGCTATTATTACCATCTTTTCAGTTAGCCATTAAAAGGTATCAACTACTGAGGATTCTTAGTTCTTTTAAACAAACTTTTTTTTATCTCTACTGGCTAACACGGTACAAAGCTATATATTTTACCTATGTTGATTTAGTAATTTCATACCCATATTTGTTCAGATCGCATTTTTGTAAGTTATGGTCAAGGCATTCATGAGCATTGACCATATCTATATCAGCTTACAGGATCGTTTTTAGTCTTTTATCTTCATATGCAATAGATTCTAAGGGAAATCCGCTCTTAAAAGGAATCGGTTATCAGGATTTCACCACTATGACTATTGATATGGCCAGTCCGTTACTGAGAAATGATTGTTGGAATTGGATAAGAAAACGAGGCTGAATAGCTACAGTAGATCTGAAGCCTCTGTCACACCAGCTGTACTCCTTGGCAAACGCCGCCACCTCCTGGTTGTCTGAAATCCTCTATGCGGTGTAACTTCAGGCAAAGATGCTGTCAATCATGCAGTAGGTGGCGGTACTGCACGGTGAGTAGAGACAAAGTGACATAATTTAGATCTACTCAGTTCTTCTGACTCATTTACATATCAACTCAAACACTGATTTCTCAGTAATGGAAGAACGGACTGGCCATATCAAGGTATTGCTGGATTTGTATTTGAAAGAGCTACATGCACATATAAATAGTTTGGGGGCGAAATTCTGCTGACAGATTTTTTTTTAAATAAGAATATATTTTTGTGTTTGTAACCATTTTTTCACCTACACTGTTTTTCTATATACTTCTCATATTGGTGGCCCTGAGAACATATGTTTACATTCATTAATCTTCCACATCTTGTCATTTTCTCATAGTTCAGCTATCTCCATTCTTCTCAACATTTTACCAGGAGCATAGAGTGGATAGCTAGTTCCCAAGCAAAAAAAAGTGTTTTGCACCCTCTCTTCCCCCCACACCGTGATTAGTTAATACTTCTGGAGTACTTTCCACCAATCCAACATTTAATAGTTTTATTGGAGATGGTACCCAATTAATTTATAGTGTATGCAGTTATGTATTGAGAAAAAAGGTGGGAGGGCAAAATAGGGCTCATCAAGGATAACTAGTGGATGGAAGTCTTGGAGGGGATTCCTAATTTGTGGCAGTGAGTCCCATAAGCTGGCCCATTTGTAAGTATCGCACCAGGTACATAGAACACTGATTTCTATTTGTGATAGGAGTTAGGCCTAATCCTTTATGTCTCCATTGTAACACTAAACTCTGCCAACTTGTTGTACATGATGTGGTCATGTAAAAACCTAGAGGTATGACTGGAATTATTAAAAGTCTATTCAGTTGACCTGTATTTTACTCCTTCTCCGTGTATATTATGATTTGTTGAGGAATACAGATGAAAATGGAAAGATAGCACTATCTCATATGCTGTTTATGGCTAGGAAACGGATAGCCCAATATTGAATATCGGATCAGACTCCTACAATCTACAAGTTCAAAAATAAAATCAATTGGCTACTAAACCTGGACAGGGGAATCTATCTAAAAAGAAACTGCATCCTTAAAGAGGACTAACCAGTAGGATTTCGCTATATGAGGTACAGGCACTGCCATACAGGTTCTAAGATTGTGATTGCAGGCATACCTGTTATAGAAAAATTGGATGCTTGAGTGATTAAATATCTTTAAATCAAAGTTGTAGAAAAGCACTGCACTTTGATGTGCGTAACATGGGCAGGTCTTGTGGGTCGGGTCTTCGTGTTTATTCCTCCTCTGGCATCCTCTGGCTTGCCCCTTTTCTTTATTTGAATATCGGGTTGCACTGCCATTGTTATTGTTGGCGGCGCATATGTGATGCCACTGGACTATCGTCACAGGGTATTGCACAATCTGCCTTCCCATGCAATATCCACCTCCTTCTTGGTTATGGGTCCCCAACTACATGTTGTTGCCTACATCAGCTAATCAAAACCCTAGGTACACTCTGCACCACACCCACCAAATACACCAGTAGACGGCTTGAGTGAAATAGAGTCGTCCACCTGGGGGGTTGGATAGGGGAGGTCAGGAGTGTCAAGAGTGTTGCGTTGGAAGTGAAGGAGAGAGGAGGTCAGGGGCAGGGCACCTAGGAAGCTATGTAGGTGGCAGACGGTGGTCTGGGCCTAGAGGAGCTGGACCCCCAGTCGCAGGGGATCGTGGCAAGGGGCACGGAACTGTCAAGGAGGACAGCCGGCGGCCTTGCACCATCACCGGGCTGGACCAGGGCACAACGGGGTACGTGGACCCTAGGTCAGGGAGTAACTTCAGGCAACCTGACAATTTACCCGACAAGAACGGAGACTTCAAGATCCGCTCTCCACCCGGTACAAAATCGGGGTACTAGCACAACCAGGGGGATAGGACTTTCCACTCAAACGGTCCAGAAAATCCCAAGCGTGGACCCTGAGAGCAAGCTCCCACACTTAGCCATAGTGGGGAGCGGGACCCAGCAAGTTCCATGCTACCGGGACCAACAGATAAGTAAACTTAGTGCCAGGAGGCAGGTCACGGATCACCAGGCAGGGACTCGAACTAGCTCCTCTCAGCGGCAGCGGTATCCAGAACTTTGGTTTATCCAGTTGTCGGTGTCAGCTTAATGGACTGAGTGAGTACGCAAGTGACCCCTTCGCACCCAACGGCACTCCCCCTCACCATCACCGAGTCCCCGGGGTATCCCCCCCTACCCGTGGAGGGTCACAACACCTGGCTGCCTCGTTCCATCATCCCTGGGTACTCCAAACTGCAGCGGTGGTACTCCAAATTACCACATCCCACAGGTGGCGTCACGAACTTTGCAATCCCTTGTAAATACACCCTTCATGTGAGTGGCCGCACGACCCCCGGGTCCGGAGACCCCCTCAAGCCACCGCGAAACCGGATTCGAGCAGCTCGGCTGCTGGCACGGTGGCAGCACACATACGCTTTGCCACAGTACTCAGGTCTTCATTAAAATGATGAGTCCGCGCATGTGCAAATCATAATTTCCAGCGACATTTTATTGAACACACTGTGGTGAAGACCATAAAAACCATCGGCACATGCACAGATGTAAAAAAAAATATAAATAAAAAAATTATATACAGTGTGTATATATATATATATATTCTGCACATGCTTTTCATAGTTTTCACCGCAGTGTGTTCAATAAAACGGCACCGAAGATCATGGTACACACATGCGCCGACTCGTGTGCCATTTTAATGAAAACCTGAGTACTGTGGCAGTGCGCACGCGCCGCCAAAAATAGCATTGGCAGCTTGGCATGATATACAAATGCAGAAAAGGGGGCAAGCCAGAGGACGCTGGAGGTGGAATAAATGCGAGGACCTGACCCACCCATGTTACACCAGTCAAAGTGCAGTGAATTTCTGCAACTTTGATTAAAGATATTTAATCAACCAACCATCACATCGTTCTAGAACAGGTATGCCTGCAATCAGCATCTTAGTGTCTGTATGGCAGTGCCTTTACCTCATATAGCAAAATCCTATTGGTTGGTCCGCTTTAAATTTGAGAAGCTGTGGGCTTTATGTATTAGTAGCACTGGCTTAGCATCCAGAGAGTTGCAAATATATCGCTTTGGTTTGTTTCGAGTGTTGGAAAGAACTGACATTTGCATGGTTGAACATCCTGGTTATATAGAAGGTCTGTTTCCCTAATCGGATTTAAGGCATATGTCTATAATTGGACTGTGCTTAAGGGAACCTGTCAGGTCAAAAAAGCGTTATAACCTACAAGCAGGAGCATGTGTGAGTTAACCCCTTGCTACCCATGCCTGTGTTGTAAAAATGTGTAATATGAAAGTAATAAAGACTAAATGATTCAGCTAACATACATTATACCACTGGACATCATAATCCTGAGGACAGGAGTAGTGTGATGATGTGAAGGCCTCTTCATGGCATCAAACAAGAAGTCTCTAGACCAATCAATGGCCATCACTGTGTTTAAGACAAAATCAGGACTCCTTGCTAAAGAGGAAATACCTCAATTTCAGCCTTTCACTGCAGTCTTGCTTTGCATCATGATCGCGTCTGAGTATTGGCATAAGGTCGACAAAGAGGTTTTCACAAATGAATGGCACACTAGTCCTAATGCCGAGATTATGATGTAGGGTGAAATAATGTATGGTAGCTGGGTCCCTTTAGTGTATAAAAACTACAGCAAGAGGCTGAGTAAGTGACACATCGATGGAATCTGGTTCTCTGCACCTATATTTTGCCGTTTTCAGATTGAGCGGCAAAAACCTGGTGACAAATTCCCATTAAGTCAGATATTTATTCTTTTACATACATTATTCAAACGTTCCATACTTTTTATGCACCAATCGTATTGATAACAAAAGCTACACTTTTAAAAATTCCATAAACAATTGATCAACAATATATGTTTCAACCTTTATCAGGCTGCATAATTTTGCCAAAATTTCTCGACCTCTTATCTCGGAAGGGGGTGGAGATATTTTATTGAAATTTGGCCACTATATTCTGGACCAAAACTGCTGAAATGTCACGAAATTTCAGCCCTCTACGGCTTTTCGAAAAAAAAAAATTATTGCAATTTAAAAAGGGAATAGTTACAATTGTACCTATTCAGCCGGACGAAGGTTAAATTACTGATCCACTGTACCAGCATGATCCATAGAACTGGGTCACAAGCCCTCTGTTTCTCCCTATATCACAGCTGCAGTGAGGATCAGTTCAAATGGATGAGTGGTAGGCACAAGCGTGCTAAATTTATGGTCTATAGAGCTAACAGAAACAGAAAAAGGCAGTACTCAGATGTCTGGCAGTAATAAGATTTTAGGTACTCCCCATAAAATCTTTCTCAGTGCCTTCATTTGAGAGGGGTGGGGGGGGCTAGAGTGGACACACAGGAAATCATATTGCTACTGACACTAGGAGGCTGACAATATCCTAGAAAACTGGTGACAAGCTGGTGAGTTAGGGCCGTTTCACACTTGCGTTGTTTTGACGGAAACAGGTTCCGTCACACATACAGTACAGTTCATTTATTTACAGTGGCAGCGCGACATCATGTGGACACATGCAGGTACTGCATGAAACACACAACCCTCATGGTGTCGTGCTTCAACTGTAAATAAATGAACTGTACTGCATATGTGATGGATTCAGTTTCCATTAAAACAACGCAAGTGTGAAACTAGCCTTAGTGTGCAAGCAGTAAAAGAGGCAACCTGAAATAAAATAAAAATTAACTGGCCCAACGGAAACAGTTAAATAAAAAAAAGGGGGGCGGGTGTTGTGTACCCCATGAAAGATTTTCTTCGTGAGTACCTAAAATCTTCTTTTCTCAGTTGCTTCATTGGGGGGATTAGGGGGCAGGAAAGCTTGGGATGTCCCAATGCAGTCTTCAACAGTAGGAAGTAAAAGGAAGGAAAAAAAAAAAAAGACAACCAGAGACGAGATTCTCAGGACAGAACCTGTTGGTGAAATTGTAAAAGGAAAAATCCTTCAGCCTAGACCTGAACTGCAGAGGGAAAGGTGAGAAGGGAAAGGTAATAGAGAACCTAAGACTAGGAGGCAGCTTACGAGTTGGTGATTGAGGCCTGATGTCAATGGTCTAGGAGATCCCAGACATAGGAGGGGAGAGCCGTATATGCGTCCAAAAATGCAGAGTGAATCTACAGGAAGACCATTACAATAAGTCTTCAGAAAATTGTTAGGGTAAACACTTAACAGGGTTCACTCGTGTTGCCTACTGCCTGAGTCTAATTGGTGTGGATCAAGTACATGCTTGAAAAATGAGATCAGACACACAGTCTGATATTCATCTTTTCCTCGATCGAGATCAGCACAAAACAGACTGATTTATTCCATGAACATGCTCATATAAAAACTAGGAAAAGGGGCATGGTCAGCCCTACAGTGGGCATATTTGGATGTGTCCTTTGGTCAGTGGGTTGAACAATGTGTTAGTCCATGAGCTGATTGGTGGGCATCATCGTAGGCGGGTCTATGACATCATTGGACGGCTCCATGGTGATGCTGATGGAAGGGTCTATGTCGTCATCTGGTGGATCCATGCTGATGGGAGGGTCTATGATGTCATCGGTGGGCATCTTAGTTATATCTGAAAACCTGGCTCATTTAAGGCAAATTGACACTTCCCACAATGCCCTGTCAAGAGGTTAATTAAGTATTTGATCCAATGGCTCTCCTCAACAACATGAGCAAGGAACTCAAGAGTCTAAGGCTATGTTCACATAGGACGTTTTTTTGCAGCGTTTTTTTTTCCTGACCCTTGTGGCAGGATATCTCCTGGGAGTGATTTGCGGTTTTGGCCACTATCACATGGGGGGAGAAGCATGATTGTAGTGGAAGGGAGAAAACATGGCCAAGCTCACTAACCCAGCTGGTCACGCCCACTAACCTGGAAGGAGCCCATACATTCTAGGATCATCTGTACCTGCTCCCGCAGCCCCTCCTACTTCCGATGCCGCTCATTAGCCTCATGCATATTCACTACTTCCCCCCCACTGGAGTCTACAAATCTATAGTTCCTTAAAAAAAATAAATAAGAAAAAAAAATGACGTACGGGTACCCCAAATATTTTGATACACAGCACAGATAATGCCTACAGTTACAGGCTGCATCCCCCAGCTATGGACATTATCTTGGCTGGGTATCAAAATACAAGGGACACTACACTGTTTTTTTTTTTAATAATTTAAATAAATAATTTAAAAAAACCCCACAAACAACAGCATGTAGTCCCCCCATTATTAATACCCAGTCAAGATAAAGCCCACAGCTGGGGGCTAATAATCTCAGGCTGGAGAGACCCAGTCTAAAAATATCAGCCTGCAGTCGTCCGGGATTATCGCATCCATTAGATGCAATTATCCCAGCACTTTACTCAGCTCTTCCCGAATTGCCCTGGTGCGGTGGCAATCGGGGTAATAAGGAGTTAATCGGAGCTCATAGCTGCGATTAAGCCCTAGATTGGTAATGGCAGGCGTCTATGAGACACCCCCATCACCAATCTGTAATAAGTGACAAGAAATAAACACAAACACTAAAAAAAGTCCTTTATTTGAAATAAAATACAAAAAGCCCCCTCTTTCTCCACTTTATTAACCCCATAATCACCCCTGCAGGTCCTACTTAATCCACACAAGGTCTTAGAGCTATTCAGCTCTGCTACATTTGAAGATCACAGTGAGCAGCCATAAAACAGGACTGCCCACTGTGAGCTCCAGAGGATGAATGAGCCGCACAATCAGCGCTCACAGCTGGTGATACCTGTGATTGTAAATAACCTGAGTGAGGTCCCTGCTGAATGCGCGGCTCACTCATCCTCTGTGCAATAGACCCGCAGACCAGGTCTGTGATTGGTTGCAGTCAGATGCTGAGGCGTGTCTGACTGCAACCAATCACAGATGAAAACAGTGAATGTGGAATGAGCGGGAAGTGGAGGAGCCACGGGAGGTACAGCCACGCCGGTTATTCGGTAAATATATACACATGCACATACTCCAATCCCCCTATCCCCACGACCATTTAAGTGCCGGCCAGATACCCTTGATCAATTCCGGGCCTAACCGGGATTTTTATTAACCCAGTCAGACCCGCTGATCCAGGGTAGCTGCGAGTCCACCTGTCACAAGGGTGAAAAACTGTAGAAAGCGCTGAAAAGAATTGACATGTTCATTCTTTTCAGAACGCAGCAAAACCGGAGGTGGTTCACAAGACCGTCAAGAAAAAAATCTTGACGTGTGTGTGTGTGATTTGAGAAATCTCAGACTTTGCTGGGACTGTAAAAAGTCGTGTTTTATTAGCATGGATTTACATAAAACCAAGGCAAATCTGCAGCTAAAAAATGCTGCAGAAACACTGCAAAAACGCCCAGTGTGAACATAGCCTAAAGAGACTGTTCTAGACAATCGTGTCTTGGAAACGCACTTTGACAGGACACGATACATCTTTGAGATCGGGCAGAGGATGAGAAGGAAAAGAACAGACTGAGAAAAAGAGCACGATCCCCTTCTTTAGGAGAGATAAAGAAGGAAGGAACATGCCCAAGAAAGTGAACCTTGCCAGACAAAACGTTACAGTAATAAGGCAAGAACAGGATGGATACGTAAGGGGGCGCTATAGAGTGTTAAACCCCATAAAAGGGCCCAGAGATCCGTGGAGGCAGATAGAAATTGCTTAGCGTGCCCACCCTACAGGGGACAACTTGAACCGTGACCAGGTACTAGATTTCTTTGAAAGAGTTTAAAGACAGTGATCCAACCCAGAGAGAACGGAGAAACAGACTGCATACGACATCAAAAGGGGGGCTTCTCCGCTTAGATAATGATCAAAGAGCTAAACGGGAAGAATGAAGCTTCTGGGACAACTGCTGAACATCACAGAACCTGGATACCCGTTCGGAAATCATGTAAAACATCCTTGATGTAGTCAGACTGAGAATAGGGGCACTATGCAGAAAAAGTAACCTGGATGAGGGTAGTCAAATCCACCTCTCCTGTTGCGATGACGATGAGATGTTTAAACAACTGACAGAAGGAAAGTCAAGAGAAGCCCTGAGTTCCAGAAGAGGAAGGGAGAGGTTTACTGACCCTATCAGTGATCTTAAGATCCTGGGTGCTGGAATAAGTTCTACAACTGGACAGCTGGGGTCCCTGAGTAAACATCAAAGATCAGAGAAATAAAAAACCAGAAGGAAGGATAGAAAACTCTCCTACAAAAAGAAGAACTTCTGCACCTGTGAATAGGAATATGTTCTAGGCATCTACGCCCTGGGTCGAGTCAGAAGGGTACTACATTGATCTGTATATATCGAACCTGAGAGAAAAGACTGCTATAAGAGACTAGAAGAGTCTCACAGCGGGCTGAAGAGAAGAGCGTTAAAGCTTTTAAGATCAGGATAAGAAACTAGGAGCTCTCCATAGCATACGATGGTTATTCGCCGATATGAACCTCATCAGGCCACTGGAGAAGAATCTTAGCCAAAGAAGAAAATTGAACGGTTTCTTGCTGGTTCCAGAAGTAGAGGTGCAGAGGTATCTGGGGGTTACCTTTGGTAGTGGCGACTCCATCCTGGAAGGCGTAGAGGAATATATCAGTATGTCAGCTTGAGCACTGAAGTATAAACAAGCGGTACAGTCCAACTGCTGGACCCAGAAGAGCTGTAAATGGAAAACCTAAGAGGCTTCCCATAGTGAAGAGGCTTTAATCTAAAGCAGTGGGAGCTGGACAAGGTACAGTAATGATGAAGACCCTCATTCATTTCAGGCTCAAGACAGGCAAAACAAGAGAAGGCAACAGATCTTCTGAATTTAGAACTACCTATTCTGATAAGCTCCCCAGGCACGACAGTTTCTCTGCATCATCGCATTAACCTATCTGTAAGAAGACAAACAACAGCCCTATGTACTTAAATGTGTGATCTGCTTCATAAAAGTCCAGCAACTCACAGAAGAGACCAAGGAAACATGGCTGCTACGGGAAACTGGAAAGGTAGAGATGGCTTTGTCAGAAAGACTGGGCACGAGGGCTGACCCTGTGAACTTTAGGGGCAGGTGATCTAGGGAATCTGTTTACTAGTATGGATAATCCAAGTAATACCACCTAGAAAAATTGAAAGTATACAAATTCTTGTAGGAGAATCCACTCATGATGATCCAGAACCGGTTCCTGCGGGAAGGAAACTGTCAGTACCTGGTGTTGCTCGAGGCTACTCAGACTGCACCGCGGATCAGCTATGTGGTTCATGGTAGAGATAGGTCTGAAACACTGGGTAGAAGATGGTGGGCTGATTTCCTGGATAGTGAACAGATCACTAGGAGAGGCCACTGCAGCGGTCGACCATGTGGGTTGTGGTAGATATCAGAATGACTCACCCTATAGTGGGCAGAAAACTTGGATCTCCACCGCAAATCACCTTGTAGTAGATAGTGGACAGAGCATTTGGATTTCTGTTGTGAACAAACATGTGGATAGTAGCAGATAGTGAAACTAATTGACAGTCTACAGGACGATCATCTGGCCGCTGCTGCGGTCAACCACCTGGTTTATGGTAGATTGTGAAAAAACCTCACTAGATAATGGACCGAGCACTGGAACCTTTGATGCATTAGTCATGTGGCTTATGGAAGGTAAAGCAACCAACTTACTGTATAGTAGGCAGCACATTTGGCCTACTGCTGCCTCAGGCATGTGGCTCATGTTAGATGGTGGGTCGGACTCACTGGATAGTCGCCAGAATAGTAAACCCACTGCTGCGATCAGTTACGTGGTTCATGCTAGATGGTAATTGTCTCACTGGACAGGGTACAAGTGCTGCTGCTATATCCAGAATGTAATATGTGGTAGATCATGGTTCTGACTAACTGAATAGTGGACAGAGTACTAGGTGAAACACGGGAAAATGATCAAGCTTTCAAGCTTCTTTCTTTGTAATAAAAATCATCTTTATTGGTAATTTCTTTTAAAATCATCCAGAACATAAAGCATGATTCAAGAGTAGCATACCAGGTCCATAAAAATTGTAAGGCTCACACCAGACGCATTTTGAGCATAAAGCCCTTAGACATGGTGAATGGTCACATTGTCTGGGTGATTTTAAAAGAAATTACCAATAAAAGGTAAATTTTATTACAAAGAAAGAAGCTTGAAATCTGGATCATTTTCCCTTGTTTCACCAGTGCCTGACATTGAAGCAGTAGAGGGATCCTTTGCTTTTTATTACCGACAAATCTGAGCAGTCTCTGGGGTGAGCTGGATTTTCTGTTTCAAATTGACAGAGTACTAGGCCTGCTGCTGCATCAGTGGCTTGTGGTAAAAATGACTTACTGGATAGTGGACAGAGGACTAGTATCACTGCTGCATCAGGTATGTAGTTCGTTGTAGACCTGACTCATTAAATGTGGTTTATAGTAGACAGTTCTTCTGAATCAATGGATAGTGGACAGAGCAGTAGGAGGGCTGTAGTAACAGGCATGTGGTACATGGAGGTAGTGGTTCTGACTCACTGGATAGAGCATTAGGAGTGCTGCGGGTAGCAGCCATATGTCAATTGGGAGGCTGTACGTCTAACTGACTTAGTGTGGATGGTGGACAGAGTACCAGGCGTTTACCAGCAGTGATTAGTCTAGCAGCACAAAAAGTGCAGGGGCGAGAGACATACCGATTGGAACACCCTATATGTATACAGGAGAAAAACAAGATAGCCAGCACTAAATGTGCACTACTGCACTAAATACTCCAAACTGTACTTAATAAAATTTGAGATTTTTGGCAAAAAATCAATTTCTTGAGCTATCCCACCACATAACGTCATGGCAAATCTCATTGGGCAGTCCTACTCTAAAATATTGTTATATAAAATGTGCCATACGGCCTCACATATGAAAAGGTAGAACTGTTCATAGCAGCACGCACTTGGGTGTTTTTCAATCCCGTACCCATGACTTAATCATGACTTTGGGCGGGACAAGCCCAAGCAAATGCTGCTTGAAGTAAATAGCCTGTGGACAGGGTCTGATGACTGAATGTGAACAGCCACCAATTGCCAAAATCAAGACAGGTGGAATACTTTAATAATGTTAACCCAAATTGGGGTGCACGGCAAGGTGGGGGTCAGCCACCGGCCAATTCAGTGCTGCTAAGAACAGTTCTACCTTTTCATATGTGAGGCTGTATGACACATTTTATATAAAAATATTTTAGCGTAGGACTGCCCCAAAGAAATTTGCCGTGACGTGTGGGGTAGCTCAAGAAATTGCAATTTTTTGCAAAAAATCTCAAATTTTAATAAGCACAGTTTGGAATTTTTAGTGCTGTAGTGCACATTTAGTGCTGTCTTTCTTGTTTTTTCTTTGTATACAGGAGGCAGATTCCAGAAATTAGCCCTGGATGAACTAGCCAAAATGTTATCCACCAATTGAGAGCGAATAGTGCGTCTCTATTGTGGCAGAGAGCACTCATGGGAAATTATGCGTGATTGACTTTAAAAGGGGAGAATGAGCCAGGGAGAGAGCGCTGCGGAGAGGGAGGGAAGACGAAGGGAAATCATTAACACCACCCAACAAATACAAACCCAAGATGGAAACGGAGCTGAGTGCAGTCCTGTATCTGCCTCCTACAGGCACTAAACTTAAACTGACCAGCTTGTCTCCAGTTGGTGAGTGTATACTACTGAGGAGGAGCTAACTTTTTTCTTGCCTAGTGTCAGCCTCCAACTGGCAGCAGCATACACCCATGGTTTCCTGTGTCCACCAATGAAGCGATAGAGGAATAGACTTTGAATAGTTTGGTAGCTCACATACTCACCTGCTCCTCAATTCCAACTCCATCTCTGCATTTATTTAGTGTAAAGGAATCTTGATTGTATATACTAATAAAGTTATACAAACACGAACAGGTCGGGAGATGCCCTTATATCCTCTTTTCCCTTAACCCCGTCACCCCCGGCCACTAAAACACCCTAATGACCGGGCCATTTTTTGCAATTCTGACCAGTGTCACTTTGACAGGTTATAACTCTGGAACGCTTCAACGGATCCTGGCGATTCTGAGATTGTTTTTTCGTGACATATTGTACTTCATGTCAGTGGTAAATTTAAACCGATAATTTTTACGTTTGATAATTTAGGAAATTTTGCGAAAATTTCGCAATTTTCAAACTTTGAAAATTTATGCCCATAAATCTGAGAGATATGTCACACATAATAGTTACTAAATAAACTTTCCCACTTGTCTACTTTACATCAGCGCAATTTTCGAAACAAATTTTTTTTTCGTTAGGAAGTTAGAAGGGGTCAAAGGTCATCAGCAATTTCTCATTTTTCCAACAAAATTTAGAAAATAATTTTTTTTTTAGGGACCACATCACATTTGAAATGACTGAGAGGACGAGGTGACAGAAAATAACCAAAAGTGACCCCATTCTAAAAACTGCACCCCTCACTCTGCTCAAAACCATATCCAAGAAGTTTATTAACCCTTTAGGTGCTTCACAGGAACCAAAGCAATGTGGAAGGAAAAAATGAAAATTTTACTTTTTAAAACACAAAAATGTTACTTTAGCCATAAAATTTTAATTTTCACAAGGGAGAAAAGAGAAAGTGCACCCTACAATGTATTGTGCATTTTCTCCTGAGTACGCCGATACCTCATAGGTGGTAAAAATCAATTGTTTGGGCGCACAGCGGAGCTCGGAAAAGAAGGCGCGCCATTTGAATTTTTGAACGCAAAATTAGCTGCACTCATTAGCGGACGCCATGTTGGGTTTGAAGACCCCCTGAGGTGCCTAAACAATGGAGCTCACCCACAAGTGACCCCATTTTGGAAACTAGAGCCCTCAAATAATTTTTCTAGATGTTTGGTGAGCACTTTGAACACCTGGGGGCTTCACAGAAGTTTATAACGTTGAGCTGTGAAAAGAATTTTTTTTTTTTTTACCACAAAAAACTGTTGCTTCAACTATGTAGCTTTTTTTTCCACAAGGGTATCAGGAAAAAATGCACCATAAAATGTATTGTGCATTTTCTCCTGAGTATGCAGATACCTCATATGTGGTGGAAATCAAATGTTTGGACACACGGCAGTGCTCGGAAGGCAAGGAGCGCCATTTGAATTTTTGAGTGCAAAATTAGCTGCACTCATTAGCGGACGCCATGTCGGGTTTGAAGACCCCTGGGGTGCCTAAACAATGGAGCTCCCCCACAAGTGACCCCATTTTGGAAACTAGAGCCCTCAAATAATTTTTCTAGATGTTTGGTGAGCACTTTGAACACCTTGGGGCATCACAGAAGTTTATAACGTTGAGCTGTGAAAAGAATTTTTTTTTTTTTACCACAAAACTGTTGCTTCAACTAGGTAGCTTTTTTTTTCCCAAGGGTATCGGCAAAAAGAAGGGAATTTTGTTACTTACCGTAAATTCCTTTTCTTCTAGCTCCTATTGGGAGACCCAGACGATTGGGTGTATAGCACTGCCTCCGGAGGCCACACAAAGCAATTACACTAAAAAGTGTAAGGCCCCTCCCCTTCTGGCTATACACCCCCAGTGGGATCACTGGCTCACCAGTTTTAGTGCAAAAGCAAGAAGGAGGAAAGCCAATAACTGGTTTAAACAAATTCACTCCGAAGTAACGTCGGAGAACTGAAAACCATTCAACATGAACAACATGTGTACCCGAAAAACAACCAAAAATCCCGAAGGACAACAGGGCGGGTGCTGGGTCTCCCAATAGGAGCTAGAAGAAAAGGAATTTACGGTAAGTAACAAAATTCCCTTCTTCTTCGGCGCTCCATTGGGAGACCCAGACGATTGGGACGTCCAAAAGCTGTCCCTGGGTGGGTACAGAATACCTCATGTTAGAGCTGCGAAGACAGCCCTCCCCTACGGGGAGGCAACTGCCGCCTGCAGGACTCTTCTACCTAGGCTGGCGTCCGCCGAAGCATAGGTATGCACCTGATAATGTTTGGTGAAAGTGTGCAGACTCGACCAGGTAGCTGCCTGGCACACCTGTTGAGCCGTAGCCTGGTGTCGTAATGCCCAGGACGCACCCACGGCTCTGGTAGAATGGGCCTTCAGCCCTGATGGAAACGGAAGCCCAGCAGAACGGTAGGCTTCAAGAATTGGTTCTTTGATCCATCGAGCCAGGGTGGCCTTAGAAGCCTGCGACCCTTTGCGCTTACCAGCGACAAGGACAAAGAGTGCATCCGAACGGCGCAGGGGCGCCGTGCGGGAAATGTAGATTCTGAGTGCTCTCACCAGATCTAACAAATGTAAATCCTTCTCATACCGATGAACTGCATGAGGACAAAAAGAAGGCAAAGAGATATCCTGATTAAGATGAAAAGAGGATACCACCTTCGGGAGAAACTCCTGAATGGGTCGCAGCACTACCTTGTCCTGGTGGAAGACCAGGAAGGGAGCCTTGGATGACAGCGCTGCTAGCTCAGACACTCTCCGAAGAGATGTGATCGCTACCAGAAAAGCCACTTTCTGTGATAGTCTAGAAAGTGAAACCTCCCTCAGAGGCTCGAAGGGCGGCTTCTGGAGGGCAACTAGTACCCTGTTCAGATCCCATGGATCTAACGGCCGCTTGTACGGGGGTACGATATGACAAACCCCCTGCAGGAACGTGCGTACCTTAGAAAGTCGTGCTAGACGCTTCTGAAAAAAGACGGATAGCGCCGAGACTTGCCCTTTAAGGGAGCCGAGCGACAAACCTTTTTCTAACCCAGATTGCAGGAAAGAAAGAAATGTAGGCAATGCAAATGGCCAGGGAGACACTCCCTGAGCAGAGCACCAGGATAAGAATATCCTCCACGTTCTGTGGTAGATCTTAGCGGACGTGGGCTTCCTAGCCTGTCTCATGGTGGCAACGACCCCTTGGGATAATCCTGAAGACGCTAGGATCCAGGACTCAATGGCCACACAGTCAGGTTCAGGGCCGCAGAATTCCGATGGAAAAACGGCCCTTGGGACAGCAAGTCTGGTCGGTCTGGTAGTGCCCACGGTTGGCCGACCGTGAGATGCCACAGATCCGGATACCACGCCCTCCTTGGCCAGTCTGGGGCGACGAGTATGACGCGGCTGCAGTCGGATCTGATCTTGCGTAGCACTCTGGGCAAGAGTGCCAGAGGTGGAAACACATAAGGGAGCCGGAACTGCGACCAATCTTGCACTAAGGCGTCTGCCGCCAGAGCTCTGTGATCGCGAGACCGTGCCATGAAGGTTGGGACCTTGTTGTTGTGCCGGGACGCCATTAGGTCGACGTCCGGCCTTCCCCAGCGGCGACAGATTTCCTGAAACACGTCCGGGTGAAGGGACCATTCCCCTGCGTCCATGCCCTGGCGACTGAGGAAGTCTGCTTCCCAGTTTTCTACGCCGGGGATGTGAACTGCGGATATGGTGGAGGCCGTGGCTTCCACCCACATCAGAATCCGCCGGACTTCCTGGAAGGCTTGCCGACTGCGTGTCCCCCCTTGGTGATTGATGTATGCCACCGCTGTGGAGTTGTCCGACTGAATTCGGATCTGCCTTCCTTCCAGCCACTGCTGGAAGGCTAGTAGGGCAAGATACACTGCTCTGATTTCCAGAACATTGATCTGAAGGGTGGACTCCTGCTGGGTCCACGTACCCTGAGCCCTGTGGTGGAGAAAAACTGCTCCCCACCCTGACAGACTCGCGTCTGTCGTGACCACCGCCCAGGACGGTGGTAGGAAGGATCTTCCCTGTGATAATGAGGTGGGAAGAAGCCACCACTGCAGAGAGTCCTTGGCCGTCTGGGAAAGGGAGACTTTCCTGTCCAGGGATGTTGACTTCCCGTCCCATTGGCAGAGAATGTCCCATTGAAGAGGGCGCAGATGAAACTGCGCAAACGGAACCGCCTCCATTGCCGCCACCATCTTCCCGAGGAAGTGCATGAGGCGTCTTAAGGAGTGCGACTGACTTTGAAGGAGAGCCTGCACCCCAGTCTGTAGTGACCGCTGCTTGTCCAGCGGAAGCTTCACTATCGCTGAGAGAGTATGAAACTCCATGCCAAGATACGTCAGTGATTGGGTCGGTAACAGAGTTGACTTTGAGAAGTTGATGATCCACCCGAACGTCTGGAGAGTCTCCAGTGCAACATCCAGGCTGAGTTGGCATGCCTCCTGAGAGGGTGCCTTGACAAGTAGATCGTCCAAGTAAGGGATCACAGAGTGTCCCTGAGAGTGCAAGACTGCTACCACTGCCGCCATGACCTTGGTGAACACCCGTGGGGCTGTCGCCAGACCAAATGGCAGAGCTACGAACTGAAGATGGTCGTCTCCTATCACGAAGCGTAGAAAGCGTTGGTGCTCTGTAGCAATCGGCACGTGGAGATAAGCATCTTTGATGTCTATTGATGCTAGGAAATCTCCTTGAGACATTGAGGCAATGACTGAGCGGAGGGATTCCATCCGGAACCGCCTGGCGTTCACATGCTTGTTGAGCAGTTTTAGGTCCAGAACAGGACGGAATGAGCCGTCCTTTTTTGGCACCACAAAGAGATTGGAGTAAAAACCTTGTCCTCGTTCCCGAAGAGGAACAGGGACCACCACTCCTTCTGCTCTTAGAGAATGCACCGCCTGCAGAAGGGCATCTGCTCGGTCGGGGTGTGGGGAAGTTCTGAAGAACCGAGGCGGAGGCCGAGAACTGAACTCTATCCTGTACCCGTGAGACAAAATGTCTGTTACCCACCGGTCTTTGACCTGTGGCAGCCAAATGTCGCAAAAGCGGGAGAGCCTGCCACCGACCGAGGATGCGGAGGGAGGCGGCCGAAAGTCATGAGGTAGCCGCCTTGGAAGCGGTACCTCCGGTTGCTTTCTTGGGGCGTGAGTGAGTCCGCCAGGAATCAGAGCTCCTTTGCTCTTTCTGAGTCCCTTTGGACGAGACGAATTGGGGCTTGCCCGAGCCTCGAAAGGACCGAAACTTTGACTGCCACTTCCTCTGTTGAGGTTTGTTTGATCTGGGCTGGGGTAAGGAAGAGTCCTTACCTTTGGACTGTTTAATGATTTCCGCCAATTGCTCACCAAACAGTCTGTCTCCAGATAATGGCAAGCTGGTTAAACATTTTTTAGAAGCAGAATCTGCTTTCCATTCTTTTAACCACAAGGCTCTGCGCAAAACTACAGAGTTGGCGGATGCCATTGAGGTACGGCTCGTAGAGTCTAGTACCGCATTGATAGCGTAGGTCGCAAACGCAGTCATTTGCGTAGTTAAGGACGCCACTTGCGGCACTGCTGGACTTAAGAAAGAGTCCACCTGTGCCAGACCAGCTGAAATAGCTTGGAGCGCCCACACGGCCGCGAATGCTGGAGCAAACGACGCGCCAATAGCTTCATAGACAGATTTCAACCAAAGGTCCATCTGTCTGTCATTGGCATCTTTAAGTGAAGCCCCATCCTCCACTGCAACTATGGATCTAGCTGCAAGCCTGGATATTGGAGGGTCCACTTTCGGACACTGGGTCCAGCGCTTGACCACGTCAGGGGGAAAGGGATAACGTGTATCCTTCAGACGTTTGGAAAAACGCTTGTCCGGATAAGCATGGTGTTTCTGGATTGATTCTCTGAAGTCAGAGTGGTCCAGAAAAGTACTCAATTTACGCTTGGGATACAGAAGAAGGGAATTTTGTTACTTACCGTAAATTCCTTTTCTTCTAGCTCCTATTGGGAGACCCAGACGATTGGGTGTATAGCACTGCCTCCGGAGGCCACACAAAGCAATTACACTAAAAAGTGTAAGGCCCCTCCCCTTCTGGCTATACACCCCCAGTGGGATCACTGGCTCACCAGTTTTAGTGCAAAAGCAAGAAGGAGGAAAGCCAATAACTGGTTTAAACAAATTCACTCCGACGTAACGTCGGAGAACTGAAAACCATTCAACATGAACAACATGTGTACCCGAAAAACAACCAAAAATCCCGAAGGACAACAGGGCGGGTGCTGGGTCTCCCAATAGGAGCTAGAAGAAAAGGAATTTACGGTAAGTAACAAAATTCCCTTCTTCTTCGGCGCTCCATTGGGAGACCCAGACGATTGGGACGTCCAAAAGCTGTCCCTGGGTGGGTAAAGAAATACCTCATGTTAGAGTTGCAAGACAGCCCTCCCCTACGGGGAGGCAACTGCCGCCTGCAGGACTCTTCTACCTAGGCTGGCGTCCGCCGAAGCATAGGTATGCACCTGATAATGTTTGGTGAAAGTGTGCAGACTCGACCAGGTAGCTGCCTGGCACACCTGTTGAGCCGTAGCCTGGTGTCGTAGTGCCCAGGACGCACCCACGGCTCTGGTAGAATGGGTCTTCAGCCCTGATGGAACCGGAAGCCCAGCAGAACGGTAGGCTTCAAGAATTGGTTCTTTGATCCATCGAGCCAGGGTGGCCTTGGAAGCCTGCGACCCTTTGCGCTTACCAGTGACAAGGACAAAGAGTGCATCCGAACGGCGCAGGGGCGCCGTGCGGGAAATGTAGATTCTGAGTGCTCTCACCAGATCTAACAAATGTAAATCCTTCTCATAGCGATGAACTGCATGAGGACAAAAAGAAGGCAAAGAGATATCCTGATTAAGATGAAACGAGGATACCACCTTCGGGAGAAACTCCTGAATGGGTCGCAGCACTACCTTGTCCTGGTGGAAGACCAGGAAGGGAGCCTTGGATGACAGCGCTGCTAGCTCAGACACTCTCCGAAGAGATGTGATCGCTACCAAAAAAGCCACTTTCTGTGATAGTCTAGAAAGTGAAACCTCCCTCAGAGGCTCGAAGGGCGGCTTCTGGAGGGCAACCAGTACCCTGTTCAGATCCCATGGATCTAACGGCCGCTTGTACGGGGGTACGATATGACAAACCCCCTGCAGGAACGTGCGTACCTTAGAAAGTCGTGCTAGACGCTTCTGAAAAAAGACGGATAGCGCCGAGACTTGCCCTTTAAGGGAGCCGAGCGACAAACCTTTTTCTAACCCAGATTGCAGGAAAGAAAGAAAGGTAGGCAATGCAAATGGCCAGGGAGACACTCCCTGAGCAGAGCACCAGGATAAGAATATCCTCCACGTTCTGTGGTAGATCTTAGCGGACGTGGGCTTCCTAGCCTGCTCATGGTGGCAACGACCCCTTGGGATAATCCTGAAGACGCTAGGATCCAGGACTCAATGGCCACACAGTCAGGTTCAGGGCCGCAGAATTCCGATGGAAAAACGGCCCTTGGGACAGCAAGTCTGGTCGGTCTGGTAGTGCCCACGGTTGGCCGACCGTGAGATGCCACAGATCCGGATACCACGCCCTCCGTGGCCAGTCTGGGGCGACGAGTATGACGCGGCTGCAGTCGGATCTGATCTTGCGTAGCACCCTGGGCAAGAGTGCCAGAGGTGGAAACACATAAGGGAGCCGGAACTGCGACCAATCTTGCACTAAGGCGTCTTGTCCCTGAACGGTACCCCGGCTCCTTATCCAGCAGGTTCAATGGGTCTGTGGACGGAGCCCGGCCTCAGGGCTTGGAGGCCGGTAAGATCCCACTTCCTCAGAGCCCCTCAGGGGGATGGGGAAGGAAAGCAGCATGTGGGCTCCAGCCTCTGTACCCGCAATGGGTACCTCAACCTTACAAACCACAAGTGGGGTGAGAAGGGAGCATGCTGGGGGCCCTAGTATGGGCCCTCTTTTCTTCCATCCGATATAGTCAGCAGCTACTGCTGACTAAACAGTGGAGCTATGCGTGGATGTCTGACCTCCTTCGCACAAAGCAGAAAACTGGTGAGCCAGTGATCCCACTGGGGGTGTATAGCCAGAAGGGGAGGGGCCTTACACTTTTTAGTGTAATTGCTTTGTGTGGCCTCCGGAGGCAGTGCTATACACCCAATCGTCTGGGTCTCCCAATGGAGCGCCGAAGAAAATGGAATTTCTCCTGCTGGGCAGCTGCCTCCTCTGCTGAAGGGGCTGGGGGAGAAATATCCAACAGCCTATTGATGGCCGCTATAAGGTCATTTACCATGGCGTCACCATCTGGCGTATCCAAATTGAGTGCGGTGTCAGGACCAGACTCCTGATCACCCACCTCTGTCTCATCATATAGAGACCCTTCTCGCTGAGACCCTGACCCGCGTGATGACGTGGAGGGTCTCTCCCAGCGAGTTCGCTTAGGCGGCCTGGGACTGTCGTCTGAGTCAGAGCCCTCAGCCTGTGATGCCTGGGACCCCCTTGAAGTACGGATTAGTTCCAACTGAGGGGGACCGGGGAACATAGACACAGCAGTGTCCATGGTCTGAGCAACTGGCCTGGACTGCAAGGTCTCCAGGATTTTTGTCATGGTCACAGACATTCTGTCAGCAAAGACTGCAAATTCTGTCCCCGTCACCGGGGCAGGGTTCACAGGCGTCTCTGCCTGGGCTACCACCACCATAGACTCTGGCTGCCGAAGTGCCACTGGGACTGAACATTGCACACAATGAGAGTCGTTGGAGCCTGCTGGTAGATTAGCCCCACATGCTGTACAAGCAGTGTATACAGCCCGTGCCTTGGCACCCTTGCGTTTTGTGGATGACATGTTGCTGTCTCCTCAGAGCAATATAGGGGTATACAGCCAAGAAGCGACCGTACAGTGCAGTATATATATATATATATATATATATATATATATCTGGTACAGGAAAAAGTACACCAAAATAACACTGTGGCACTAGTGGGGCCAGCACTAATGTGCTGCTTACCGCCCGCTAAACGCGGGTGTGTGGTCGCCAGAAATCCCTAGTCTGGGTCTCCCAGAGCCTGTGTCCGTCCTCCAGCCAGACTGCATGCAGGAATGGCTGCCGGCGTCCTGTGGAGGGGGGGGGCGGGCCCTGGGCGTGCTCAGACCAAAAGCGGGAAACCTGCGTCCCACTGTGCCTAGTGAGAGGGCTGGAGCATGTAAATAAGGCTCCAGCCCTCGGCGCTGACGATTGCACAGCGTCTGTCCCATTCCCTGAGTGACAGGGAGGGGGCGGGAACGAAGCGGAGCTAGGCCGCAAAAGCCGGGGACTAAATTTATAAGCGCCGCCGCCGTAAAAGCGCGGTCGGCGCTAAGTCCCCGGCGCACTACAAGTCCCAGCCGCGCCGCCGCTCCGAGAGTGGCCGGCGCGGTAGTTCCCAGCACATGAAGTCACACAGCTAAGCTGCTGTGACTCAAACCCCCGCGTGCAGCGCTACTGTCCCCGGCGCACTAACACACCCAGCAAGTCTGGCGTGTGCGTGCCTGTCTGTACGGGGACACAGAGTACCTGAAAGTTGCAGGGCCTTGTCCCTGAACGGTACCCAGCTCCGTATCCAGCAGGTTCACTGGGTCTGTGGATGGAGCCCGGCCTCAGGGCTTGGGGGCCGGTAAGATCCCACTTCCTCAGAGCCCCAAAGGGGGATGGGGAAGGAAAACAGCATGTGGGCTCCAGCCTCTGTACCCGCAATGGGTACCTCAACCTTACAAACCACAAGTGGGGTAAGAAGGGAGCATGCTGGGGGCCCCATATGGGCCCTCTTTTCTTCCATCCGACATAGTCAGCAGCTACTGCTGACTAAACAGTGGAGCTATGCGTGGATGTCTGACCTCCTTCGCACAAAGCAGAAAACTGGTGAGCCAGTGATCCCACTGGGGGTGTATAGCCAGAAGGGGAGGGGCCTTACACTTTTTAGTGTAATTGCTTTGTGTGGCCTCCGGAGGCAGTGCTATACACCCAATCGTCTGGGTCTCCCAATGGAGCGCCGAAGAAATTCACCATAAAATTTATAGTGCATTTTTCCTGAGTACGACGATACCTCATATGTGGTGGAAAGTAATTGTTTGGGCGCATGGCGGGGCTTAGAAGAGAATGAGCGCCATTTGACAGCAAAATTGGTTGGAATCATTAGCGGACGCCATGTCACGTTTGGAGACCCCCTATGGTGCCTAAACAGTGGAGCTCCCCCACAAGTGACCCCATTTTGGAAACTAGACCCCTCAAGGAGTTTATCTAGATGTTTAGCGAGCCCCGAGGGGCTCCACAGAAGTTGATAATGTTGAGCCATGAATACAATTTTTTTTTTCACCACAAAAAACTGTCACTTGAACCAGGTAGCTTTTTTTTCCACAAGGGTATCAGGAAAAAATGCACCATAAAACGTATTGTGCAATTTCTCCTGAGTACGCAGATACCTCATATGTGGTGGAAACTAATTGTTTGGATGAGGGGACATGGTCACACTACCACAAAATATTACTATGAGAATCTTTTTATGGCGCGGAAACTTATAGCCATGCGGTGGATGGGTGATTCTCCTCCTACGGTGCGAGCGTGGATAGAACTGGTGAACAAAATACTCCCGTATGAGCGGACTCTATATCAGAACAGAGGGTGTCCGGAGAAATTCAACTGGATATTGGAAATGTGGAATTCCTCCCCTTTGACTTTAACTGATTGAGTACAATCTCTCCATATATCTCTACCAGCACTGAATACAGAGCTGATTGTGGAGGGGTGCAGATTCAAACGTCTGGGATAGTGTTATCGGCAGAGCTAGTTATTAGTTAGTTATTTACTGGGTTTTCTTTTGTCTGTTTGTAGAATTCATTACACACTCAAATGCAATGTAATCAGCTTCTCTTTAACCGTAAGACACTATAGCAGTTTTAAAGTGAACATTGGTTTAATAATATAGCGTTATGTCTACTTAATGAGCCTACTTGAGCGGCTCATAGCAAACTTATATGTGCATATCTTATGTGTCTTTTACTCTGTATTTGAGAATTTTTTTTCCTACTGTTTAATAAACGATTTAAAAAAAAAAAAAAAGTTATACAAACACAGTACACACAAATGTATTTATGTATTTAATGTATTTGTCACATATAGAAAAGCAGTAGTTAATTGGCAGCTATAAATTATGAAAAAAAAAAAAAAAAAAGTGTGTATATATCTCAAAGACATAAAATATGCAATACTAAAAAAAAACCAAAACATATTACATCTATCCCGAATATGTTCAGTTATAAGCAGATACAAAAGGCCAGTTAGCATCTTGAAGTTTTAAATACAGGACCAGAAATCTGTGCAAGCTTTATAAAAACAATAAGAAACTGGCGCTGGGACCTGAAATACCACAGAGAACATCCAGAAGCAGCGTCCAGAGCTTTATACCTTGCATGCTACAATTCATACTGTACCTTCCAGCTATTCATTGTGAATAGCAAGTGGAGTCCTGTATCTACAGCTTTTAGCCAAACATCATTGTCAGTAGCCAAGAGGGCTTCTTATTTATTGCACTACCCAGCTACAAGTACCCACTATTTTATGTGAACTGTGAAGCTCTCCAGTTTATTTCAGGACATTTTATAATTTCTAGGTAAACAAAAAAAGGTATTGCACTTTAAAAAAAAAAAAAAAAAAAAAAATTAAATAAAAAAATAATAAATAAAATAAACTTCCTCCACCTTCCACTGAAAATTAAATGTACTTTATACAAATATTGGAACACGACTGGCAGTATATATCTAGAACGTGAAAACACTTGGAAGAAATAAATAGGTAATAAGGCACATTATGGCATTATTCCAGGATGCAGACACCAGAGGAGTAATATATGAGGCCTCTTGAATTGTGTACCGTACATTTACTGCTTCACAGAAAAATATTCTAATGTCTCCTTGTAGAGGAAACCTTCTTCTTTCTGGCAGCCAGCATTTCATAAAATGGGTCTCTGCTAATGGCAGCTCTGCATTGAGAAGAAGAAAAGAAGAAAAAAAAAAAAAGGAAAAAAAAGGTTTAATGAGACTGGTCCAAACAAACTGTAGGCACGGCGTATTTATTACAATTCTCAAATATTTTACAATGCTATATAGCAGGCTAAGCACAAGCTTTTTTAGGCAGAGGGCTGCATGGTGCTCTTTTTCTACTTTAAGCAGCCGCAATAATATATGTGATCATGTGGAGAAATCCGCAGGAATAATTCACATGCTGCAGATGTTTCCGCAGGGAAATCCGCATTATTTCCGCTGTAGAAAAAAAACGCAGCATGGGCACAGCAGTTCCCAAATGCCATAGAAATGGCTGGGGACTTTCTGTACTGCGAATTTTTGAAAAATCCGCGGAATTTCCGCGAAAAAAAATCACGGAAAATTCCGCGAATTTTCCGCAGCGTGGGCACATAGCATAAAGCTGCTTTGTGCCATGTTAATACGGCAATGGTACTCAAGTGGTGGCAGAATAATGAGGTGCTCACAGACACTTACTTATAGGCTATGTTCGCATGTTACAGACATTTTCTGCATCAAATCTGAAACATTTGGCAGGAAAACGCACCAAAAAAAGGCATTTTTGGTACCATGCCTTTTTTTTTTTTAAATAAAGTCAATAGGTGGAAGGGGACGCATAAAAAACGCACCAACAATTGACATGCTGCAGAATATTTTCTGCGCCAAATCTGCAAGGAAAAATAAGCAATGTGCAAACAGTACTTCAGAATGCTCATCGACTTTGTTGGCATAAGGATAGACATGCAGACTTGGGCCACAATCTACATCAAGAAATCCACTGTGTGCACACAGCTTTAGAATTGTTCATTATTCTCTAGCTGCTGTTTTGGCCATATTCTATTTATTGGCACATCACTCACATAATCAGACACATGCAGCACACACTGCTCACATATCAGACTGTCAGTACACCTATTAAAAGAGAGGCAGCGCAGACTTACTGCTCACATATCAGACGTATGCAGTTCCCCCCACTGCTCACAGACACATGCCGCACACACACACCACTCACAAATCGGACACATGCAGCACACCCTGCTCCGCACACAAATCAGACACATGCAGCACACACACTGCTCCGCTCACAAATCAGACATGCCGGACACATACAGCACTCACATATAAAACAGAGGCAGCACACACACTGCTCACATAGACATATGCAGCCCCCCCACTGCTCACAGACACATGCAGCACACTCTCCACTCACATACCAGACACATGTAGCGCACACACACCGCTAACAAATCCCTTCTTACGCGACAGATGATGGCGGTGTTATTCAGCAATCATTGGCCTTTAATAGCTGCAGGTGGAGCAGAGCAGACATTGTTCTAACCACCCATAGTTCCCTACTATTGAATCGGGTTGCCATGACATCCGGTTGTCAAAAACATTAGCTCGGTGCAGAAAAAAAAAAAAAAAACAAGCCCTCACAAAGCTCCATCAACTGAAAAATTAAATAGTTACTGGTTTCATAAAATGGCAACACAAGCAATGTCCCCACCTTATGAGGAGTTTTAGGAATTGGAGAATTCTCATTTACTGCCTGTAGTTTCACTTTACAGTACACATTTTCCATCCGTCATTATTTCCAATACATGTGTGTTTTGCGAGGCTGAGAAATCACACGTAGGCCCTGTGCGCACACTGCGTTTTTTTCCGCAGATTTGCCGCTGTTTTTGCTGCAAAAAAGGTGCGTGTTTTGTTCAAAAAGTTCATGCAGTCCTTCCCCATTAAAGTCTATGAGAAATCCAAAATGCTGTGCGCACAACTGCGTTTTTTTTCCCCCTACAGGTTTTGCTGCAGAATTTCACTAATTTTACGCAGGTACCTGCGGTTTTGCCATTACATAATGGTTAAAAACCGCAGGGACACAACTGTGGAAAATTCGCAACAACCGTGGTAAAACGTTTGGATTTTGGCTGCATTTTTTTGCCGCAGGTGCGGAATTCTGCCAGAGAGTGCACATTTTGCTTAAGAAACACATTTTCCCAGTGCGCACAGACCCAAACACTTACTTTATACTTTTTATCCACTCATCTTTCTCTTCAAGCGTTGGTGCTGAGATTCGATACACCGTGTGATTCCCCTCTACGACTCGCCCATCAGCCTCAGTCTTGCATGCCTTGATTACCTGATCTTTGTTGTCTGGTATAAATAGCTCAAAACAGTTCTAGATTTAAAAAAAAAAAAAATGAATAAAAAAAAAAAATACATTAAAATAAAAGTACAGAACTGAGAAAAGTACATGAAAGTGTAAAAGGCCTATATCAAGGACACTAGGCCTTTTCAGCTTCATACATTAGCACTTGGATGTTTATCTCCTTTTATTTAGTCGATGCTGACTTAGCATTCCGCGTTGTACTTTTTAAAAAGGCAAATGTCTACAATTTAGTTAACTTCTACCAGCTGTCTAATATGGTTTTAATTAGTGCAGACAAAAAGTTGTATATGCTCTAAACTTTGACAGAATAAGTGATAACTCCTAGCTCTAGATTGGTGGGGATCCGACCACTAAACCCCCATCAATTGCCAGAACATGGTCATTTTGACTATATAGGTCTCATTACATCAAGACCAGCATGGTGGTGAATGATGAATCATTTAAGAGGTGCACAACTGTTAATGGATTAGGGAGAGTCTGAAAAGTGCCATATCTTACTCCAGTCAAGGACTGGAGTAAGATTACTAACGTAAGGAACACAATAGCTAGTAATGAATTAATCAAGCTGTGGCATCATATCCCCATTTCACCCCTGTCCCAGTGCCACCTACTTTAACAGAGCTGGACGAAACTGCAGAGGAAATGGCAAAAATCACTAATTTTTTGCGAAATTCCGCTTTGTGAAAAAGTTGTGCAGCTTCTCACAGTGATGCAAGCTAGAATTTGGTGGAATTGCTTTGATGAATCAGGGTCATAACGTCTATTCTGGTTGGAAATAGTGACATTTTTTAAATCTATCAACTTGGTCTCACAGAGATATAAAAAAAAAAAACAAACACTTACATGTTTCTTTGAATCTTCAACCTCCCGAATGCTCAAGTTTTCTAAAGGTATGATTCCCCGAGGTTCTTTGTCCTGCAAAAAAGCATAATTTACAATCTAAATAAATTGATGGATGGAATTATGTTTGTTAGGATCATACGCTCGTACCCTTACTATTCCAAACTAAAGGGGTGTTCTGGAATGTTCATATTGATGATATATCTTTTGACATCAATATCACATCAGTTGGGATCTGATTAACTCATAAAATAGGTGAAGAGAGCCTGTATCTGGAACATTGTGCTAGACACAACCTCACAGGAATGAAACTATGAGCAGACCTGCTCTGGCTTGCATGGTGCACATCTGAAATTTGAGTAAACATGCTGGTCGGCTTACATTATTGCCTACAGCATCTTGAAAAGTTCATAACAAAAATTGAATTGTGAAATACAACTATCAATAAGAAGATCACATAGTATAGTAATACAATAGGAAATTCGCCTGATGTAGCAATAGATGTACTAAAAACTAGAGAGGGGCATCCCAATGGCTCAGTGGGTATCACAGCTTTGCAGCACTTGGGGGTCAATGGTTTCAATCCTACCAAGAATAAGACTTGCAAGGCTGTAGGGTTTATGTTTTATGTTTTCCCCATATTTGCATGGGTTTCCTCCGTGTGCCCTACCTCTCCCACACTTCAAAGACATAATCGTAGGGAATTTAGATGAGGTCAATGGTAACAGTGATAATGTCTGTAAAGCACAGAGGCTCATTGATACTCGTATCAATAAATATAAAATACACACACATATACAGAAAATATATATATATATATATATATATATATATATATATATATATATATATATATATATATATATATATATATATACTGTGAGACTGTGACCGGGGTTATCTATGACGGCCGGTATGTCTCGCCCCGGTTGTGCTCACTCCATGATAGAAAGTAACTCCACTCCAGGGTTAATGCTGTTTCCCTACAGGCTTAAGGAAGGGTTAAATGGAAACAGTAACGAGGGCAGGTGTGCCGGGTGTGAGGGAGTGAACAGAACTCCCTGAGGTCTCTACTGGAGAGGCACATGTATATTGTTGTGGACTTTTGTTTGGACATTAAACCGTGTGCTGTGAACCTTAATGCCTGGATCCCGTGTCTTCTGCTGCGCAGCCGACCGTGCTACCTCACATATGGTGGAGAATCGGCGGGCATGACAGCCGGTGAGGTGTAGCATCCATCCCTGGTGACCCAGTAGCACATGTCCTGGATTCGAGCGGCTATACTACAGCCCAAACCCGGTGACGCCATGGAGGACATACTAAAGCAGCTGGCTCAGGCTACTGCACAGCAACAACAGATGAATACACACCTGATTCGGACGTTGGATCATCAGCAGCAACAGCACCAGCAGTCCTTGAAATTGCAGGAACAGAGGCACCAAGAACAGATGGTCCTCCTGGCCAAGTCGATCCGTGCCGGACCGGCAGCAACAACCCAGGAACCAGGTTACGACGGCAGCGTCCGGAAAGCGGTGAGACAAGCGTTGCAAAAGATGACCCCGGGGGATGATGTGGAAGCGTTCCTGGCGGTGTTTGAGCGGGTGGCCGAGCGGGAAAAGCGGCCGACCCCCCAGTGGGCTGAGGTATTGTCGCCCTATCTGACGGGGGAACCCCAAAAAGCGTACCTGGACCTCTGTACCGAGAACGCCATTGACTATGTGACCCTGAAAGCCGAAATACTGGCTCGGTTGGGGGTGAATACCTATGTACGGGCTCAGCGGGTAAATCAGTGGTTCTATGAGGAAGCCAAACCCGTACGCTCCCAGGCCTATGACTTGTTGCATCTTGTAAAAAAGTGGTTGCAGCCTGACACTCTGAGCCCGGCGCAAATGGTGGAAAGGGTAGTAGTGGATCGTTTTGTGCGCACTTTACCCGTCACCGTTCAACGGTGGGTAGGACAGGGTGACCCGAGTACCCTGGACCAATTAGTGTCCCTGGTAGAGCGGCATGTGGCTACGCAGGACTTGATACGGGACACAGACTTTGCGTACCGCCCGTCGGTCCGGCCCCTCCAAGCCTAGGGCCAAGGACCCACCGCTGACAACGGTGCAGGAGTCCCCTACCATCCCGTCTGAGGCCGCGGCCGCCATTCCTGAGGTCCGGAAGGTTCTGTACCCTAAACGACAACCCGTCAAGGGGGTTTCCGTCCCCATTAGATGTTGGCGGTGCCAGCGGGTGGGACATATGGAAGCCCAGTGTCCACTCACCACGGAGCCCATGGATTGTGGGGTTACCCGGCGGGGTTCAATGTATGCTCAGGTGGTGTGTACCGCTGACCTGGTCTCCCCAGAGACGGAGCCCCACTTGTGCCAAATACAGGTGAATGGATGTCCGGTTACAGGATTGTTGGATTCCGGAAGCTTAGTGACCCTTGTGCGATCCACCTTGAGGGCTAAAGTAAAGGCCACAGGACGTACCGTGGGGGTGGTTTGCATACATGGGGACCGCCGAGACTATCCCACGGGGATTGTCACCATCACAGCACCTTGCGGTCAGGTGCAACATGAGGTGGGACTTCTTAACACTCTTCCTTATGACGTGATCCTAGGAAGGGATCTGCCCTATTTTTGGACTTTATGGAGGGGACCCCCTAAGTCCCCTCAGATATTGGTCAGTCCGGGACCTGAGCCCTACAATCCTGAATCCGGGACGGCTGCCGTAGGGGTCACCATGATAGGGACAGAGTGTGAACCTGATAGGTCACCCCTAGAGGTATTGGCAGGAGAGACTGAGATGGTCGAGCCCATCCCGGAGTTGGAGGCGTCCCCGAATACGTTTGGGACAGCCCAACTCCAGGACCCTACGTTAATACATGCCCGGAGTCGGGTGACAGTAGTTGACGGGGTGGCACAGCTGCCCGGTGCCCAGGTAAGGTACCCCCATTTCGCTCTTAAGCAGGATTTACTCTACCGGGTAGATGAAATACGGGGCGTGGGGGTAGAACAGTTGGTGGTGCCCCAGCCGTATCGCCGGCGGGTCCTCGACTTGGCTCAAACACCTGATGAGTGGCCACCTAGGGGTCAAGAAAACGCAGGAGCAAATATTGCAAAGGTTCTATTGGCCCGGGGTCTTTGGGGAGGTAAAACGGTTCTGCGAAACCTGCCCGGAGTGTCAGCTTACCGCACCCCTGACCCATTTTCGCAGTCCGTTGGTACCGTTACCCATTATAGAAGTCCCTTTTGAACGGATAGGGATGGATCTGGTGGGGCCCCTCGTAAAGTCCGCTCGAGGGCACCAACACATCCTAGTGATCGTTGACTATGCAACCCGGTATCCCGAGGCGATACCTCTCAGACATACTGCAGCAAAGCTTATAGCTCGGGAGTTGTTTGCTGTGTTCTGCCGGGTGGGGTTGCCCAAGGAGATCCTTACGGATCAGGGGACCCCATTCATGTCTAAGGTGACCAAAGAGCTATGCCGGCTACTCCAGATCAAACAGTTGCGTACGTCTGTGTATCATCCTCAAACGGACGGTTTAGTCGAGCGTTTCAATAAAACCCTGAAAACCATGCTCAAAAGGGTGATTTCAAAAGACGGGAAAGACTGGGATATGATGCTTCCCTATTTGATGTTTGCCATACGAGAGGTGCCACAGGCATCCATGGGGTTTTCGCCTTTTGAATTGTTATACGGGCGACATCCCCGGGGATTGTTGGACCTGGCAAAGGAAACATGGGAGCAAGAGCCCACCCCCCATAAAAGTGTGATCGAACACATTTTGGGTATGCAGAACCGCATAAGCGCGGTCATGCCAATTGTGAAGGAGCATTTACAGGAGGCTCAGGCCGCGCAAAGCGGCCGCTACAATAGACAAGCCACCGTGCGGACCTTTAAACCCGGGGATCGGGTGTTGGTATTAATCCCCACGGCGGAGAGTAAATTCCTGGCTCAGTGGCAAGGCCCCTACGAGATAAAGGAAAGAGTCGGGGTGGTCAACTATAAAGTATTGCAGCCCGGTAGGCGGAAACCTGAACAAATATACCATGTCAACCTATTAAAACCTTGTCAGGAACGGGAAAGTCTGATGGCTGTTTTTTCTCCACCTCCCTCCTCTTCGGGTCGTTCACATCCGGCTCCAGCGACCTCCGGAGAGGACGAACCGGAAGTAAGGATTGGAGAAGCCCTCACCAAGACTCAGAGGCGAGAGGCCAGACGGTTGGTTCAGCAGAACCCCGATGTCTTCTCCGAGCTGCCCGGTAGGACCAGTCTGATACGACATGACATTGTCACCGAGCCCCACCTGAAGGTACGCCTGAAGTCATACCGGGTACCGGAGGCTCGACGACAAGCCATATCGGAGGAAGTAAAGACAATGTTACGCCTGGGGGGTCATCGAAAAATCCCGGAGTGAATGGGCTAGTCCGATTGTCCTAATACCAAAACCCGATGGCTCCTTAAGGTTCTGCAATGACTTTAGGAGATTGAACGAAATATCCAAGTTCGATCTCTACCCCATGCCGCGGGTGGATGAGCTGATTGATAGGCTGGGACAGGCGCGATATTTTACCACGCTCGACCTGACCAAGGGGTACTGGCAGGTGCCACTGACGGAGTCCGCCAAGGAGAAAACCGCTTTTGTTACGCCGGAGGGTCTCTTCCACTATGTTGTCTTGCCTTTTGGGTTACATGGCACTCCGGCCACGTTCCAGAGGTTGATGGACTTAGTGCTGGAACCCCACCAGGCGTATGCATCAGCTTACCTTGATGACATCATTATTTACAGCTCCGATTGGCAGACCCACTTGGAACAGGTACAAGCGGTGGTGGACGCGCTTCGAACAGCCGGATTGACAGCCAATCCCAAGAAATGTGCGTTGGGACTCACGGAAGCCCGCTACTTGGGCTACGTAATAGGCCAAGGAGTGATTAAGCCCCAAATTAACAAGGTTGAGGCGATCCAGAAGTGGCCTAAACCCCTGACCACGAAGCAGGTTAGGGCCTTCCTGGGTATCGTGGGGTACTACAGGAGGATTGTAAAAGATTTTGCGGGACTATCAGCCCCCTTGACGGACCTTCTCAAAGGCAAGAAGTCTGTCATGGTGCGCTGGACTCCGCAGGCTGAGGACTCCTTCCGGGCCCTGAAGGGGGTCCTGTGCGGACAGCCCGTTCTTGTACACCCTGATTTCCGGAAGGAGTTCATAGTGCAGACTCACGCCTCGGAGGTCGGCCTGGGGGCAGTGCTGTCTCAGGTGGTTCAGGGGGAGGAACACCCCGTCACCTTCTTAAGTAGGAAGCTCACCCCTCCCGAGCGGAATTATAGCGTAGTGGAGAAGGAGTGCCTGGCGATTAAGTGGGCCTTGGAGTCCCTACGCTATTACCTGCTGGGACGTCAGTTTCGCTTGGTGACGGATCACTCTCCACTGGTCTGGATGAGGTCCGCCAAGGAACGGAATGCCCGGGTTACCCGGTGGTTCCTTTCTCTGCAGAACTTCCGGTTTGCGGTTGAACACCGGGCCGGTAGGTTGCAGGGCAACGCCGATGCCTTGTCCCGCGGCCCGTGTTTGATGGCTGGAGTTCAACCCCGCACGCTTGAACTGAGGGGGGGGGGGTATGTGAGACTGTGACCGGGGTTATCTATGATGGCCGGTATGTCTCGCCCCGGTTGTGCTCACTCCATGATAGAAAGTAACTCCACTCCAGGGTTAATGCTGTTTCCCTACAGGCTTAAGGAAGGGTTAAATGGAAACAGTAACGAGGGCAGGTGTGCCGGGTGTGAGGGAGTGAACAGAACTCCCTGAGGTCTCTACTGGAGAGGCACATGTATATTGTTGTGGACTTTTGTTTGGACATTAAACCGTGTGCTGTGAACCTTAATGCCTGGATCCCGTGTCTTCTGCTGCGCAGCCGACCGTGCTACCTCACAATACATATACATACATAATATTATATATATATATATATATATATATATATATATATATATATATATATATATATATATATATATATATATATATATATATATATATATATATATAAAAATATACATACATATATATACATACATATACATATACATATATATATATATATATATATATATATATATATATATATATATATATATATATATATATATATATATATATATATATATATATATATATATATATATATATATATATATATATATATATATACACACACACACACAGCTGCCATCTATTATTCTAGGCTTTGTGCCAACTACAGATATGCTTTGTGCTGCTCCGTATTCGTGTTCTCTAATCTGTTTACAAGTGTTAGGGGTACTTTGCACACTACGACATCGCTAGCCGATGCTTGCGATGCCGAGCGAGATAGTCCCCGCCCCCGTCGCAGATGCGATATCTTGTGATAGCTGCCGTAGCAAACATTATCGCTACGGCAGCTTCTCACGCACTTACCTGCCCTGCGATGTCGCTCTGGCCGGTGACCCGCCTCCTTCCTAAGGGGGCGGGTTGTGCGGCATCACAGCGACGTCACACGGCAGGCAGCCAATAGAAGCGGAGGGGCGGAGATGAGCGGGACGTAAACATCCAGCCCACCTCCTTCCTTCCTCATTGCAGGTAAGGAGATGTTCCTCGCTCCTGTGGCTTCATACACAGTGATGTGTGCTGCCGCAGGAACGAGGAACAACATCGTACCTCTCACTGCAGCGAAATTATGGAAATGACCAACACTTTCAAAGCTTTTGCGATAGTTTATCGGTGCCTCTAGGCTTTACACGTTGCGACGTTGTTACCGGCGCCGGATGTGCGTCACTTTTGATTTGACCCCGATGATATCGCAGTAGCGATGTCGCAATGTGCAAAGTACCCCTTAGATTACCAGTGCTATGATAGATTATATCTATTTTTATTATGAGAAACACGGAGCAGCGCAAAATATCAGTAGCTGGTGCAAAGCCTAGAAGAATGAATAGATGGAAGCAGTCTGTATGTATGTGCGTATATTTTATTTGGCATGTGTTAGATGTCTGGGAACAGCTTATTCTCCTCTTCCCATTAAGCTAAACAAGCTCATATCACTCAGCCAAGCTAGATGCATTATACACATCTGACATGTCTGTTGATAGTTTAGCAGACGGCCTACCAAAACAAGCTTACACCATGGGATTAAAGCAGTTTTACTGGGCACACAATTCATTCATGCGCTCAAACTCTCATTAGCCATATTTCTCTCTAGATCTGAATTAGCAACCAGCTATCTTTGCAGTGAAGAATTTGGGAAGCTTTCCTTCATGGAATAACCTGCACAGTTCATGTTCAGACATCTGTGCTTCCCCCAGCTTTGAGCTGATCTTGCATTTCAGACTAGTAAATCACAAGATTTGCAGAAGAGACAGTGACTCAGGACATGTTCTGTACTTTTTAAATATCAACATCGACTAGTTTAGCCTTGTCTAGTCCAATTAACATAAGGATTATAGAGTATGGCTTTGCTGTTTAGCACTTTGATTTCACAATATACAGTGCCCCAACCTCCAATACCTTACAGGAAAAAGTCTCAGTAACCTAAAAACAAAAGCAAGTGTCGCTGCTCCTTCTCCTGACCTGTGGAGATCCCTGGGATAGGACCACACAGATTATACATTGATGGCATTCAATGGAAAATAACACCAAATCAATTCCTACTGTGCCGAATATATTAGTACATACTACTTCTAAGGCTAAGTTCACATTTCCGTTGATTTGTATCAGTCACATGCGTCGCTTGACGCATGTGACTGATGCGCTGTTCAACGCTGTACAACGGATGACAAAGAACAGAATTCTTTGTCGGATTCCGTTGTGTGCGGGGGGCGGAGTTCGGGGGCAGAGCCGAGCGGGGGGCGGGGCCAGGCGCTGAGGATGTCAGTGGAAGTGCTGCGGTCTGCATGGCTGGGGACAGGTGAGTGTGAGTGTGTGTATGTGCATGTATGTATGTATGTATGTATGTATGTATGTATGTATGTATGTATGTATGTGTGTGCACATGCAAAGTGCGGGAGGGGGCGGAGCCGAGCGGGGGGCGGGGCCAGGCGCTGAGGATGTCAGTGGAAGTGCTGCGGTCTGCATGGCTGGGGACAGGTGAGTGTATGTGTGAGTGAGTGTGTGTATGTGCATGTATGTATGTATGTATGTATGTATGTATGTATGTATGTATGTATGTATGTATGTGTGTGTGTGTGTGCACATGCAAAGTGCGGGAGGGGGCGGAGCCGAGCAGGGGGCGGGGCCAGACGAGGGTGTCAGTGCTTGTCTGCATGGCTGGGGACAGGTGTGTGTGTGTGTGTGTGTGTGTATGTGTACATACATGTGCAGAGTGCGGGAGGGGGCGGGGCCGAGCGGGGAAGTGTCGGCCTCCCTGCACACGTAACCAGCCTAAATATCGGGTAACAGCAAAGCACCCGATGTTTACCTTGGTTACCCGATATTTACCTTGGTTACGGGCCTACACCGCTTAGCGCTGGCTCCTTGCACCGTAACCAGGGTAAATATCGGGTAACCAACCAAAGCTGGTGACGTGTGCAGGGAGCCAGAGAGCATGCGCAGCGAAATCCGACGGATCTCGCTGCTCAAAAAACGTTACATGCTGCGTTCCCCCCGCCCGGCGGTCAGTCGTTCCACGACTGATCAGTCGGGCGGAGGGTGCAACGCAGCATCATCAGTCACAATCCGCTGCTCATACAAGTCTATGGGAGCAGCGGAATCCGCTAAACGGATTCCGCTGTTTACAAGAGCAGCGGATTGTGACTGATAGATTTTAGCGGAAATGTGAACTTAGGCTAAGGCTAAAGTTCACACATCCTGTGTTTTGCATCAGTCACAATCCGTCGCCTTGGGGAATTACGGTATCCTGCAAAATATTTTGCAGGAATCCTGTATTTCCCCATAGACTTCTATTAGCGACGGATTGCGACTGATGACCCTGCGTTGCATCCGCTGCGTTGCGGTCCGTCGTTTTTGACTGACCGCCGAGCGGGGAGCAACGCAGAATGTAACGTTTTTCGGGCCGTCAAAATTAACGCGCCGCGCAGGAATCCGTCGCCATCCGCCACACTTGCAATGTATGTCTATGGTGCTGGATTCCGTCGTAATCCGTCTTACGACGGAATCCAGCGCTGGATTCCGCCATGCTCTACTGAGCATGCCCAGCATGTTTGGCACGCCCACTGGGCTGTCCCAAACACAAACGGATCATGACTGATCCGTCAAAAAACGGATGCACAGCGGATGTAACGGACGCAACTGATCAGTTTTTTCACAGGATTCCTGTGAAAGGAATCCTGTGAAAAACACATCAGTTGCATCAGTTGACATCTTGAAAATGACTGATCCGTTGCTGACGGACCTGACGGATTGAAAACACAGGATGTGTGAACTTAGCCTAAGGCTAAGTTCACACATCCTGTGTTTTCAATCCGTCAGGTCCGTCAGCAACGGATCAGTCATTTTCAAGATGTCAACTGATGCAACTGATGTGTTTTTCACAGGATTCCTTTCACAGGAATCCTGTGAAAAAAACGATCAGTTGCGTCCGTTACATCCGCTGTGCGTCCGTTTTTTGACGGATCAGTCATGATCCGTCTGTGTTTGGGACAGCCCAGTGGGCGTGCCAAGCATGCTGGGCATGCTCAGTAGAGCATGACGGAATCCTGCGCAGGATTCCGTTGTAAGACGGATTACAACGGAATCCTGCACCATAGACATACATTGCAAGTGTGGCGGATGGCGACGGATTCCTGCGCGGCGCGTTAATTTTGACGGCCCGAAAAACGTTACATTCTGCGTTGCTCCCCGTTCAGCGGTCAGTCAAAAACGACGGACCGCGACGCAGCGGATGCAACGCAGGGTCATCAGTCGCAATCCGTCGCTAATATAAGTCTATGGGGAAATACAGGATTCCTGCAAAAAATTTTGCAGGGTACCGTAATTCCCCAAGGCGACGGATTGTGACTGATGCAAAACACAGGATGTGTGAACTTAGCCGAAGGCTGCTTTCACACATCAGTTTTTTGCCATCAGGCATGATCCGGCGAAAAAAGTGATGCGACGGATCTGGCGAAAAAAACAGATCAGTCGCATCAGTTTTTTCCATCCGTTTCCTCCGTATTTTGACGGCTCAGTTTTTATACTGAGCATGCTCAGTTAAAAAAAACGGATTCGACGGCCGTAATCAGTTTTTTGCCGTATAATGCTTCCCTAGGCTTCCATTATAAAACACGCCGGATCCGACGCGATACGGTTTTTCGCCAGAGACAAAAAATGTTGACCTCAACGTTCCATCCGGCCGCCGGACAAGCAAATTTTGCCGGATCCGGCGAAAGTTGGATGGAACGCAAGACCATCCAGCACTAATAGAAGTCTATGGGGGAAAAACGCATCCGCCGTCAGATGCCAGATGCGTTTTTTCAGGTTTCTGCCGGATGGCAAAAAACTGATGTGTGAAAGCAGCCTAAGTGATCGTATTGCACATTCCCCTTACCGTTGTGTACTCAAAATAGTACAGACAGTTGTCTGTCAAAATGAACCAGCGCCTCTTCCAAGTTTTAACACGACCACCTGAAAGTCAAAACAGCAATACATAAATCAAATTGTTTTTTTCTAACAGACAATAATATAAGCACAAGACTAAAGTTTAGGAAGTCAGCAGTGCATGTGACATTAGATATGAGGAGATAAGCAGCAATGTGTTCTCATTGCTATAGAAACATTGCCTGCGATTAGAGATATGAAATGTAAAGATTAGTACAGCAAAGAGAATGCAGCAGCAGAGAAAGATGAAGGGAAGGGGAGAGTCGTTCAGTTAACCCCGTCACCACCGCCCATAGTTACATCATAAACACAAGTGTCAGGCATATTTTTTAACACTTTTTTTAATTATACGTGAGTGTTTTAGAGATGGGTACGGTAGTATGGAGCGACTGTTACACAGCAGCAAAATTTAACCTTTAATGGATTTATATTAAAAAGGAGCCTAAAACATGTGTTTATGAATCCCTAACCATAAAAGTTAAAAAGACCACATAGTCAATAAACAAAATCCTCTGGATCACAGACGCTGATGGCGTGCGTGTCAACATGCTAATGGGTGTTTATTATCACCTGAAAACACTTGCAATGAGTGCCAAGGAGGTGCCTGATCTGAGATGACGTTGGGTATTCCTGAATCAGGTGAGCTTATTGTTTATACTGGCCCACTTTTTGACCAGGTGTAGGATTTGTCCTATGGTTAATAGTTTAATGTGTTAACTCACCTAATGATCCTAATGGGTGAAACGCGTTGGTAGACGTGGGCGAGACGCAGGGTCAGTCATAAATGAGGGACAGTTGTGGACTGCCCTTGTAAGGGCGGGAGTTTTTATTTTGAATTTGGAGGATCAGAATAGTCCTTTACAGGGACAGTGGCCCACGCTCTGATAAAGCCTTTACAGACTGGTCGACACAGGACTCGCCAGTGCGGACAGATGGAACAATATGGGTGAGACCATTCCATGTTTGTCTTGAGCTATTCTGCGAGCGTTGGTAACTATATGAAAATTACGTAGATCGTTGTGTGATTTTATTCGGTTTTCTATTCAAACTCCCTGTGAATAAGGTTGGGGCCATATGGGGATTACTACGATCCCCTCGCATGACACTCGGCTCACGCTGGCAGTACAGCAGAACCGAGTGTTATGCTAGTGTCCCTGCGACTGAGGTCCGACTGTGCAAGCGGACCTCAGCTTCGGGGGGGGGGGGGGGGCGGCTCTGAAGAGGGGCGGGGGGAATTTATCTCCCTCTCTCCTCCGTAGCCAGCTATTGCCATTCTCGCCCTGCACTCGTGGTACACCGGTGTACTGCGAGTGCAGTGCGATTTTTCTCTCGCCCCATACACTTGAATGGGTGCGAGAGAAAGTCTTACATTACAATCGCAGCATGCTGCGATTGTTTTCTTGGTCCGATTAGGGCTGAGAAAATAATCGATCATGTGTGCTGACACATTATAATATTGGTCCGAGTGGAATGCGATGTTTTAAAATCGCACTCAACTCGCACCATTATTTTCACTGTGTGTCTTACGCCTAAGAGGGAGTCTGTATATTTTATCAACCACTTGTCTTTTGAGTGGATGATTCATTTGTATATCCCCTTGAGGTTTGGGAAGGTTTGTGACTACCCATTTCATTTATTGGCGTACGTAGTCTTTTTAACGTATGGTTAGGGATTCATAATCACATGTTTTAGACTCCTTTTAATATAAATCCATTAATGGTTACATTTTAATATTCACAATGGTGCTTTAGCTATAATTTATATTTTGTAACTTGATGTGTCATATGGGATAACATCACTGTGTACCTCGGTTGCTATTCATTTTACACATCAGCAAGCCATAAGGGCTGAAAGATTGCTGTTCACGATATTCAATATTCATCGATAAGCGGTCATCAGAAAATATTGCTTCCTTTTCAAAAAGAAAGGTAAAAGGTGATATTTTGAAAATTAAGAAAAACTATCATTTTCAAAAGGGAACTAATATTCTGTACCCACGCACCAATTCCTCAGTGTCTCATTATTTGTTAGAGAATTCTTTATCCCTAGACATAACATCTATAGTAGATACGAAAAGCTCCTCGCAAACCACTAATTCCATATTACATAAATAGTGGTCTCAACTAAAACAAGATTATTAACATTGTTATTTTTTCCCCTGCTCTACAAAAAAAAAAAAATAAATAAATAAAAACACACCAAATATCTGTATTTGGCACACTGTTCTTTCAGCTTTTATGAGTTTTGTGGTTGGTGCATCATCCCTCGATGAGACATCGCATCATGTGATGAAGAAGGGTTCCCAGTTTTGGTAGTGCACACCCATTTGTTACCCTTCTAAAGCAGATGATACGCAACTTACTGCTGGGACCCCTTCAATCCTACAACAAATCTGCTTTACATAGAAAAAAAAAAAAAAGCTTAGCTGAGTTTAGTGAAACAAAAAGGATTTTCCCCAGAATCATCTCAATTCCATTTGGTTTCTCAGACTCCAATAATCATGAGGATCCAGTTATCTTCATGTAATACATTTCTTCAGTGGGAAAAACGGATTATAAGAGCCTAAGGCCCGCTTTACACGCTGCAACATCGCTAGCAATTGCTAGCGATGTCGAGTGCAATAGCACCCGTCCCCGCCGTTGTAACGATATGTGGTGATCGCTACCGTAGAGAACATTATCGCTACGGCAGCGTCACACGCACATGCCTGCTCTGCGACGTCGCTGTGACTGCCGGAAAATCCCTCCCTCAAGGGGGAGGTGCGTTCGGCGTCACCGCGACGTCACTAATCGGCCGCCCAATCAAAGCAGAGGGGCGGAGATGAGCGGGACGAACATCCCGCCCACCTGCTTCCTTCCTCATTGCTGGCGGGACGCAGGTAAGGTGAGGTTCCTCGTTCCTGCGGTGTCACACGTAGCGATGTGTGCTGCCGCAGAAACGAGGAACAACATAGTTACTGCAGCAGCAACGATAATTGGGAAGAGGGGGGCATGTCACCGATTTTGAACATTTTTGCAACGATTCAAAATCGCTAATAGGTGTCACACACAACGACATCGCTAACGTGGCCGGATGTGCGTCACAAATTCCGTTACCCCAACGAGATCGCTTTAGCGATCTCATATCGTGTAAAGCCACCTTAAGAGGGGAATTAAAGATATGAGAATGGGTAACCTAAACCAGTCTTTCAATAACCAATTTTTTTTTTAAATAAAAAAACAAATGTAAAAAGCTCAAGAAAAAAGGATATGCAGCATATTGGCTGCTGCAGGGCCAAAGCACAAAACACAAATATATAAAAAAAAAAACCTAGGTGGAAACCCCTTCAGGCTCTGCACTAGTCACAGGAAGACATTGTGTATTACTTTTCCTGGAGGATTCTGTGCAAATGTTTGAAAGGGTCAATTTCAATACAAGAGTGAACTAACTATAGTGAACATAATACATTTTGGTTTTCCATTTTCTAGTATTTAAAATCTAATTTCAAAAAGGCACTGATCACTATGTGTTTGGTTATAAACATTAGGAGAAATAAAAAAAAAAAGTCTAAATGGTGCAAAGATACATAAGAAAGAGCAAATAAGCAGTGCAGACTAATCACTCAACAAGAATTGAGCAAAGGAGGATAAATCAGCTGAAACTTGTGGCCAACACCAACATATAATGAATATACGACTTATACACTTACCTCCTGGAGCGTGGGACAAAAGAAGTGAAGACCAAACATAGAAGGACAAAAAAAAAAGAAAAAAAAAAAAGGGAAATTTAAAATTACAATTTGAAGCTGAAAATATAATGCAATAGCATTCAATAAATAAATGTGGCTCATTAAAATGTTATTTTTCTAAGCTTGAGAGTCTTCAGTGGTTGATACCTTGTAATGGATAACCAAAAAGACTATCAAATAGCAGCTTTCAAGACTATGCATAGCATGCGGGGTAATCTCGAAAGCTGCTATTTGTTACAATCTTTTCAGTCAGCCATTAAAAAAGGAGGAAGGAAATATTCATTGCAGTCTCATATTTCAATAATGCATAAGGTGTTATTCCAAGTGAAGGCTAGTAATCAGATAAAAAAGGTTGATGGGACAAATGCGACATGAAATAAAGTGTAACTTTTCGACCCTTCTAGGGTCTTTATCACTAACTTGCTACATCCAAGAATAGTAGAAAAGCACTCCGGAGGCTTAGTTAAACATGCATGGTGTGGATTTTTCTAACCATGAGAGTCCTTAGAGGTTGATACCAGCGATGGGTGACCAGTACAATGCTTGGTGCTCAAAATCATGAGTAAACACTACGATACTTGAATCAAGCTGGTCAGACGCTTGGACAGGCTCAACTCGAGTATGGAAATCAACGATTGGCCTGTTTAGCTCTCCGACCACATACAGCCAGCCTTAAACAGAGCACATAGCATTTCCAGGGGGAGGGAGAGCTGGGTTTTTGTTTTGTTTTTTTTTTGTTTTGTTTTTTAAGGGGGGGGTGGGGGGCACTACATCCAAAAGACTAAGTGGCTCTCACTGGGGTGCCTGCTTGTATCATTCAGTGAAGGGAGCCTGTTATTTGTGTTCGCTGTTTCACAAATGACACATCCGAGCACCCGCAATACTCGGCAGAGGACGCTCGATCGAGTACCCAACAGAGCCAAGAATGCTGGCCCATCATTAGTTAATACTGGTTAATGGAAAAGACAAACATAACAGCTTTTGAGACTACTCAGATCTATTCATCAGGCATACGGTACTACTCGTATTCTTGAAAGCCATTTACCTTTTTTTTCAATTAGCTATTCAAAGGGTATCAACCACTTAGGATTCCCAAAGTTTATTACTTTTCTATATACTAGCTAACATAGTACAATAATATTTTCCTTAAAGCTTGTAATATTTCTCAGTCTGGTAATTCAATAAGGTCATATCTAGTCTAAAACTTATCTTCAGAGTTCAAAAATTTGCTAGATAGATATATTATATATAAAATAATATATGTGCGCTTTCTACCCCCTACCACCACCCCACAATCAAGCTAACATCAGATAGAAATTACATTGTAGTCAATATTGGAAAGGTCTGTAAAAAACAAACACCTTGGATATGGTCAGTCATATCCCTCAGGTTATGCACACTGCTCATTCTCAATCTAAAAAACGTTTCATAAATATACATTACAGTCTACAGAGCCTGGAGAAAACATTGTCTCACTGGTTTATGTATCAGGCAGAGATACTATATGGTTACAACTCTGTCAATGAGTGGAAGGAGTGCTGTTTCTTATGGGCTCTCCGATGTAAATCGTTGCGGGAGGAGTCTCTGGACCTAGTTCCCCCATCAAGTGGCATCATATGTTAAAAAGTTGAAATAATATGTAGACTTTAACGTCTCCATGTTCCTGTTCGCCTCATGATGAATTAGTCAACGACTTCCAACAACCTTTTTACAAAATCCCATTTATCTGATGAACAGGGAAAAATAAATGACTAATAAGACAGAAGACAAATCAAACTCACCCATTTTTAATAGCCATCCCTCACGGTCTGGGTTGAAGAATGTGTGAGTAAGGTCATTTCCATCATCTTCAGGGATTTTGAATGGTTCATTCTTGATACTGTCATACAAATTCTAGGGGCATAAAAAGTTGGTATCAAGTATGTATGACAAATATTACAAGTGCATGAAGACTAATGAGAAAAACTATCTATATTTTTTTACTTCATCAACTCTACATGAACAATTTCATTTTTGATCACATAACTGCTTTACATTACCAACTACATATGAACTAACCTTTAAAAGGTCTTCAGGAAGATCACCTCCATCATTAATGCCACGGTTCATGGAAATAAATCGATCAGCATTTGGTTTATCCTTCACATTAGGATTGTGCAAGCTGGTATTTAACATGATGATGGCAAAAGACAACACATAGCATGTGTCTGTGGGAAAAGGAATTCATGTTCGTGATTGGAATAGAAACGCTAACTTAGATAAGCAAGAAAAATTAAGTTATTATATAGAAGGTACCAGAGTTATTTCAGCAAGATCAAGGTATCACTAATCCACACAATAGGTGGTAGCTACTAGATTAGTAAGGAGCTTATGGCTAAATTTTGGAGATTGATGGGGGCTTCTGCCATCTCTGGAAATCCCATAGAGAATGAATTAGGTAACAGTGAGCACCCACGACTGCCCCATGGGCAACAGAAAACCCATTCGTTCGGGTGTTCGGTGAAAGTCTTGAACCAATAGTCACTATCTAGGTGTAATCTTACTGTAATACACCTTTATCATAATAAATAATAAAAGATTGTGCAGCCAAGCATAAAGATGTGGAAACTAAGGAAGCAAACTGTACTAACCTGTGGACTGGAAGACTCCTGGGTTACACTGACAGTAACGCTGCGCAAATGCCTCCATCATGCGATCGATTTTCTGGGCTTCTCCTGGTAAGCGGAAACTCCACAGAAATTGACTGAATGGGACAAATAAAGAAATGTTAAAAATTTGTGAAAATTAACACAGTTTCATATTAAAACCTTGTTTACCCTTGTGTGTTTGGCTTTGTATTCTCGCTGGTTAAAGGGAACCTGTCAGCAGAAATTTTGCAATAAACCTAAAAGATTCCCCCCTCTGCAGCTCCTGGGCTGCATTCTGGAAAGGTTCCTGTTGCTATTGTGCCCCCTTTGAGACCAAAATAAAGACTTTATAAAGGGTTACCTTTTTGTATGCAAATCTTTATGTACACAGGTGCGGGCTTGTCTTGCGTCCGTTAGTCGCCCTCCTGATGCTTTACGCCGTCCCCTATCGCTCATTTCCATAACTGAGGACACCGCCCAGTGCTCCCGAGGTCTCGCGCATGCGCCGTGCCACTCTCGCGGTACTGTGCACAGTGTGACCGCTGGTGACGTAAATGGCGCAGGCGTGAGATTATGGGTGGTGCTGTGATTGCCATCAGCAAGTACCCGCCCATAATCTCATGCCCGCGCTTTCCCCTCTGCCTCCACCGTTCTGCGCAAGCGCTGGCCAGATGAACCCACGTCACCTCTTACCCATCTTTCCCTGGAGCAGGAAATAGATGGGAGGAGCAGAGCAGCAGAATGGTGGAGGCAGAGTGAAAAGCGCGGGCACGAGATTATGAGCGGGTACTTGCTGATGGCAATCACAGCACCACCCATAATCTCACGCCTGCGCAATCTCGTCACCAGCGGCCACACTGCACAGTGCTCACTCCCGCGAGAGTGGCACGGCGCATGCGCGAGACCTCGGGAGCACTGGGCAGCGTCCTCAGTTATGGAAATGAGCAATGGGGGACGGCGTAAAACGGCAGGAGGGCGACTAAAGGACGCAAGAGAGCCGGCCCCCGGGTACATAAAAAAAAAAAAAGATTAGCATACAAAAAGGTAAGACTTTATAAAGTATTTATTTTGGTCTCAAAGGGGGCACAATAGCAACAGGAACCTTTCCAGAATGCAGCCCAGGAGCTGCAGAAGGGGAAACTTTTAGGTTTATTGCAAAATTTCTGCTGACAGGTTCCCTTTAAGGCACAGAACATGTAAGAAATAGAGACACAAATAATATTAATGCACCACTCCAGTGCTGAAATAAAAATAAATGCTGGAGTGGTGCTTTACAGCTAAGTCCTCTGTCTTATACTCACCTGCCGCCTTCATCAGTTTCTAGCGTTGCGCCAATCGGTCTCCAGCAATTTGTGACCCACTGGCCACTTCAGTGTTTCATGGAGCGCACACAACTGAGTACATCTATATGAGAACCTCGCTCCGACCTCTTTCTGGCTCTCAGAGTTGCACTGAGCCCTTGTAATGTAACTTCTGACGTCAGCCAGTCAGAATTTACAGGCACAAGATGGTGCCACGGGACTGGAGAAACCTCAGTAAAAGGTGAAAACACAGGAGGGAGAGTATAATATCGGGGGCAGGGGACTTGGATTTAAAGAACCACTTCAGCAGTAACAAAAAATAAAACACTGGAGTGGGGCTGGAAAAGAAAAGCCCATGGGGATAATGGCGAAAGTATTGGGGTCCGAATGTTCTATATATTACAGAGGGGACCACGGGGGAACACTATTCTCCTTAAGGAGACTTTGCAAGCCAGTCTGGCTGCCAGGTAAGGGGACTTATAGCTGCAATGCCCCTAAAATTCCACGGGGGAACACTATTCTCCTTAAGGAGACTTTGCAAGCCAGTCTGGCTGCCAGGTAAGGGGACTTATAGCTGCAATGCCCCTCTGGGAAATATTCAAATTGTCTCTCCAGTAAAGGAGACAAACTCTAGCACAGCGCCACCTATTGGAAGTAGCGATCCTAAAAGTCACAAGTGGATTTTTGACAATCCTTTGCAATATGACTCAGGATATATAAGCCAGATCAGAATCCCAATTTGCAGACACGGTGTTTCGGGGTGCTTGCCCCTCGTCAGTGCAAAGTATGGGGGTGTCTGATCTGGCTCATGAGAAAGCTATGTGGGGACCACGGGGGAACACTATTCTCCTTAAGGAGACTTTGCAAGCCAGTCTGGCTGCCAGGTAAGGGGACTTATAGCTGCAATGCCCCTAAAATTCCACGGGGGAACACTATTCTCCTTAAGGAGACTTTGCAAGCCAGTCTGGCTGCCAGGTAAGGGGACTTATAGCTGCAATGCCCCTCTGGGAAATATTCAAATTGTCTCTCCAGTAAAGGAGACAAACTCTAGCACAGCGCCACCTATTGGAAGTAGCGATCCTAAAAGTCACAAGTGGATTTTTGACAATCCTTTGCAATATGACTCAGGATATATAAGCCAGATCAGAATCCCAATTTGCAGACACGGTGTTTCGGGGTGCTTGCCCCTCGTCAGTGCAAAGTATGGGGGTGTCTGATCTGGCTCATGAGAAAGCTATGTGGGGACCACGGGGGAACACTATTCTCCTTAAGGAGACTTTGCAAGCCAGTCTGGCTGCCAGGTAAGGGGACTTATAGCTGCAATGCCCCTAAAATTCCACGGGGGAACACTATTCTCCTTAAGGAGACTTTGCAAGCCAGTCTGGCTGCCAGGTAAGGGGACTTATAGCTGCAATGCCCCTCTGGGAAATATTCAAATTGTCTCTCCAGTAAAGGAGACAAACTCTAGCACAGCGCCACCTATTGGAAGTAGCGATCCTAAAAGTCACAAGTGGATTTTTGACAATCCTTTGCAATATGACTCAGGATATATAAGCCAGATCAGAATCCCAATTTGCAGACACGGTGTTTCGGGGTGCTTGCCCCTCGTCAGTGCAAAGTATGGGGGTGTCTGATCTGGCTCATGAGAAAGCTATGTGGGGACCACGGGGGAACACTATTCTCCTTAAGGAGACTTTGCAAGCCAGTCTGGCTGCCAGGTAAGGGGACTTATAGCTGCAATGCCCCTAAAATTCCACGGGGGAACACTATTCTCCTTAAGGAGACTTTGCAAGCCAGTCTGGCTGCCAGGTAAGGGGACTTATAGCTGCAATGCCCCTCTGGGAAATATTCAAATTGTCTCTCCAGTAAAGGAGACAAACTCTAGCACAGCGCCACCTATTGGAAGTAGCGATCCTAAAAGTCACAAGTGGATTTTTGACAATCCTTTGCAATATGACTCAGGATATATAAGCCAGATCAGAATCCCAATTTGCAGACACGGTGTTTCGGGGTGCTTGCCCCTCGTCAGTGCAAAGTATGGGGGTGTCTGATCTGGCTCATGAGAAAGCTATGTGGGGACCACGGGGGAACACTATTCTCCTTAAGGAGACTTTGCAAGCCAGTCTGGCTGCCAGGTAAGGGGACTTATAGCTGCAATGCCCCTAAAATTCCACGGGGGAACACTATTCTCCTTAAGGAGACTTTGCAAGCCAGTCTGGCTGCCAGGTAAGGGGACTTATAGCTGCAATGCCCCTCTGGGAAATATTCAAATTGTCTCTCCAGTAAAGGAGACAAACTCTAGCACAGCGCCACCTATTGGAAGTAGCGATCCTAAAAGTCACAGTAATTCAGAGGAACAATGCTGCAGTAAATTGGTCCATAGTGTGCAAAAATTTGGCAATAACGGGTTTACTATTAATCACTTGAAAAATAGGAGGTAAGGGGATCCTTCATTTGACAGCAGTATAAATTCTTGCAGGTAATAAAATCTATTGAAACAACATGAAAAGTTACACAAGTGTAGCCAACAGACTTGTCCCCAATGAGGAAGATAGCTTCTAACAAAAATCAGAAGTCTGTCTGTGAATCTCCAAGTAGTCTGTGGGTTTAGTGTAGTGCACCGCTCTTAACAAGCTCAATCTATAGAGACTACTACATGGTGCGTTAGGGCAGCGTCACATGCTACGATATATCGGGAGATATGTTGTCGGGGTCACGGATTCCGTGACCCACATCAGTCATCGTTCGAGAGATATCGTAGTGTGTGACAGATACGCACGACTGAACGAGCAAAAATATTCACATTATCGTTGCTCGTTGACACGTTGTTCATTTTCATAGTCGTTCCTCCTCCTGCGCGCCTCCTCCTGCGCGCCGGTTGTTCGTCGTTCCCGAGGCAGCACACATCGCTCTGTGTGACACCTCGGGAACGACGAACACAGCTTACCTGCGTCCCGCTGGCAATGCGGAAGGAAGGTGGTGGGCGGGATGTTACGTCCCGCACATCTCCGCCCCTCCACTTCTATTGGGTGGCCGCTGTGTGACGTCGCTGTGACGCCGAACGTCCCTTCCCTTGAGGAAGAGGATGTTCGTCACCCACAGCGAGGTCGTTCGGGAGGTAAGTACGTGTGACGGGGTAAACGACTTTGTGCGCCACGGGCAACAAAATTGCCCGTGACGCACAAACGACGGGGGCGGGTGCGATCGCACGATAAATCGTCTCGTGTAACGCTGCCCTTAGTCTTGGCAATTGACAGGAGGATATCGCCTTATGTTTTCCCATTTAGTTTGTGATAATTGTTTTCCTTTCATTTGCTTACATTCATTGGCATAAAACTTAAGCCCCCGTCACACATACCGATATCGCTAGCGAGATCGCTGAAACGTCACAGTTTTTGTGAGGTATCAGCGACCTCGCCAGTGACGTTGCTGTGTGTGACACGAAGCAGCGAGCGGGCCACTGCTGCGAGGTCACTGATAGTTACAAGACGATCAGGACCTTTTTTGCTCGTTTGTGTCCCGCTGTGCAGCACGCATCGGCGTGTTTGACTGCGAGAGACCAACGAGCACCGACTGTGTAAGCAGCGTACGCTGATAACCAGAGTAAATATCGGGTAACCAAGGAAAGCGCTTTGCTTAGTTAGCCGATATTTACCCTGGTTACCAAGCGCAGCATCGTTACACGAGTCGCTGATAGCTGGTGAGATCTGCCTGATTGACAGCTCACCAGTGACCATGTAGCGACGCACCAACGATCCCTGCCAGGTCGGATCGCTGGTGGGATCGTTGGTGTGTCGCTACGTGTGACGGGACCCTTAATTTCATCCTACTGTGCCAATGCTTCCAGCTTATCAAATACATAATGCAATACGGTTTTATTCTGCGATCATTTTAGTCTTTATTGATATTTACTTCATAAACCCTCTGCAAGTTCATAAATAAATGAATATACAAGAGTGGAGCCCAAGATCAGACCCCATCGAAACCTCATTAGGATCCAGGAACTCACCGAAGCGCCTGCACCAAGTTAAGGTCTGTGAACTCGTGAAGCTCCACAAATGCATGAAGTATACGGATGTTGAAGTCATCTCTAAATGTGGAAATGAAAGGAGAATTAAATACTGATTGTAAGACAAAGTGAAGCCAATACCTGCTAAATTTATATAGAATACAATATATAGTTTGAAAGGCATTCATCTGATCTAGTTGGAAAGAATTTTAACAACTCTAATGCGATAGTTATTGTTCTACAAACAGAAATATTATCTCTGCTCGCTTCATATTTGGCGATCCATAAAACCCCTTAAGGGGCAAAAAAAAGTGTTATTTTAGCCTGCTTCAAATCAGAACAGTCACCGACTGTGAGAATGAGACATTCTTAGGGGGCACTAAAAGTGAAATGATCAGAGCCTTATGATTTACATTTTATAATCAGCAGGAATGATGACTGCCCTAAGATCAGCTTTTGGTGGCTAAATTCAACAGATATGGAAGGGAATTATTACAAAGCCTATGCTCTATTTAGTTTCCATTTACTGAACTCTAAAATAACGTATATGAACTTACCTTTCCCCCAAATAGTCTCCAATTGCCGTTTTGTTTAATCCTTCCCCTTTGTACAAAAACTGGGCAATGCTCTCACATGTATTTGTCAGGAGCTCATTCTCAATCAAGAACTGGATACCCTACCAAAAAAAGATGTATGGAAGAACTTAATGCAGTACAACTTTCCCTTTAAAAATCACTCTAAATACTTGTTATACAAAATCCAGATTTTATTATGAGGGATAACGTTACACATTAACAAGAACATTCTGTACGCGGGAATGAATCACGCACTGTTCCTTTCTGTGAACGGATTAGTATGCCCCCGTTTCCAGCTACTTTCTAATCATTTATGACATGGTAAAAAAATAAACAAAAAAATAAAATGTGTCTAGCGAGGGATCACTGACATGTGGCTGAGCTGAAATCCAAGTGCAAAACTATGAGCAAGAGCAGTACAGCATCTGGTAAATCTATTTCACAAGGGCTCTATTCTTGGCGAGTGACCAGCGGTTGGACTCTCAAATCGCAAATTGATGACATATCCCAGTGATCACTATTGACCACAGAGACTAATTGGTCTAACTTCAGTTATTGGAGTCCTGAGCATACAGCTGTAACATCTGTCTATTACGACTGCTCTCTTTTGGGGGACAGCATGGGCACAACTGCTGACGACATACCAGCAAATAACTATATATTGCTCTATGCTATAACAGAACAGCTCTACAAAAAAATGAAGGAAATGAACCAGGAGAACCAGGCCCAAAACATGTATCAAATGTACCCAATCATTTCAATGGGCACCATTTCTCCTATATTTTACATGGATGATTGGCAGGGCAGCTTATTGGGCCCTAGTTGGGGAGGGGGGTCTTCAATAATTTTGACATTTATGACTAGTATCTGATAGACAAATATAGATCAGGAGCTACTCAAGAACCATACTAATATGAAATGAAATGCTACATACCTTTTTAGGATCCATATTGAACTTTTTTCTTCCCATTGCAACTTGTTTATTCTTTTGCATATTTTTCCTGTTAAACATCTGATAGTTAATATTACAGAAGTGCAACATATGCCTAATAAGCAAAGTATGTATTATAGATTCTGATTACAAATGAAAAAAAAATCCTGGTTAAAAATGAGAATTATTAGATATGCATTAAAAGGACAAGTGTAAAACAACTATAGTTCCCTACAAAAATGTGTTAAAATTAGTACAGGTAAAGGCTATATTTGGGAAAGAAAAAAAAAAAAAAGGGGGGGGGGCACAGCAGATTAAAGAAGATACTGTAGCAAACATACATACATACACATACACACATATATATATATATATTCATATTCTATACACACACACACACACACTTGAAATAAATGACACCAAGTTGGCCCTGGAGCTATGCCCTGTGATGCTGCAGAGGTTGGCGCCCTAATAAAAGTTAAAAATGGCGCCCCAGCTCTAAGTCGTCTGACACCAAAGGTGACCTATACCTTGTACTAACAGAAAAACAGTTAAGATTAACTGATTAGACTACAGCAGGGTGTGAACCTATGCAGCAACGCAGGGCATAGCCCCAGGGACAACTCGGGGGTCGCTTGTCTCAGTGGTCCATGTATTTTTCGCTGTAGCATCTTTTTTCATCTACTGTACCACCCGTGTTCCCCTTTATTTCCATTACCTGTACTGATTCTATAAATTTTTCATAGGGTACTATAAGCGTTATGCACTTGCCATTTTAATGCATATCTAATAAATCTAATTATTTTAATGGGGATTTTTTTCATTTGTAAACACTATATTGATTGCATCATTATCTCATTAAGTAAGCTATATACAGTAGATTTTGGTTACTTTATATGTTTTCTAACATTTTCAGGTAGCTAAAAAGTCATTTTTATAAGTCAGAACCCCTTCAAAAACCAGGACCTCAAATTCCGTTATATTACACTATTATGTGCTATGAGCGGAATTGCTACTAACAGGAGGTTTTATTTGACAAGCTTCCATTGACTGCACTATTACGCCATCATCTTGCGTGTCCTGCACCGTACCGCAATGTGCCATAGAAGACAAAGAACGGGTCACATCCAGAAATGCTATTTACTTACAGATATAGTAATAATTTGCAGGGAAATGGCGACTACAAGAAGTTTTATTCTGCCTGCAGCTACTCCCTTGTGGTTAATGTGGTAGTGCTGGGGACTGTAACAATCACCGTTAACTATTCCGTGTACAGATACGCTTAAGTGCAGGAGGTAAAGTCAATGTGCCAGGGAGCAATTACAGCTGCTCTAACTTTATATTGAGGGGGTGACTATTCACCTCTGCACTATCCTAATGAGTGTAAACAAGCAGCTAAAAAAGGAAAATAAAACTTCATTTTCTCTCTGTAGCTGCTGAAAGAGTAAGCTGGATAAACAAAATGTTTCTGTATGTAAATATGATTTTGTGAAATTACAGATTTGCTTTACATAATTATAGGTTAATAAGAAAATATCAATTGTGCACCAATAGAATATTTTGCTCACCTTTCTTCCAGGGTTCCCAAATTTTCAATTTCATTTGTAACTTCTGCTATCTCTTCCTTGAGTCTCTAAAAAAAAAAAAAAAAAAAAAAAATTAGCAAATGAAAAATTAAATGCAAATTGTTCTGCAAAACAGAAGCTCACTTTTAAACATAACATTTTTTGATTTTATAAAAAAAAAATAAATACAATTTTAACCCCTTCAGCCCCAAGCCTATTTTGACCCTAAAGACCAGGCCATTTTTTGCAATTCTGACCAGTGTCACTTTATGAGGTTATAACTCTGGAACGCTTCAGCGGATCCCGGTGATTCTGAGATTGTTTTTTCGTGACATATTGGGCTTCATGTTAGTGGTAAATTTAGGCCGATATTTTTTGCATTTCTTTGTGAAAAAAATGGAAATTTCGCGAACATTTTGAAAATTTTGTAATTTTCAAACTTTGAATTTTTATGCTCTAAAACCAACGAGACATATGACACAAAATAATTAATAAATAACATTTCCCACATGTCTACTTTACATCAGAACAATTTTGGGAAAAAAAAAATAAATTTAAAGGAAGTTATAGGGGTTCAAAGTTTATGAGCAATTTCTCATTTTTACAACAAAATTTACAAAGCCACTTTTTTTTTAGGGACCACATCACATTTGAAGCGATTTTGAAAGGTCTACATGACACAGAACACCCAAAAAAGTGACACCATTCCAAAAACAGCACCCCTCAGGCTACTCAAAACCACATTCAAGAAGGTTATTAACCCTTCAGGTGCTTCACAGTAACTAAAGCAATGTGGAAGGAAAAAAAATGAACATTTTACTTTTTGCAACAAAAATGTTAATTTAGCCTCAAATATTGCATATTCCCAAGGGTAGCAGGATTAAATGAACCCCCAAAATTTGTTGGGCAATTTCTACTGAACACGCAGATACCTCATATGTGGCGAAAAACCACTGTTTGGGCGCACGGCAGGACTCGGAAGGGAAGGAGCGCCATTTGACTTTTTTGAACAGAAAATTAGCAGGAATCGTTAGCCGCACCATGTTGCGTTTGGAGAGCCGCTGAGGTGCCGAAACAGTGGAGCTCCCCCACATGTGACCCCATTTTGGAAACTAGACCCCTCATGGAATTTATCTAGATGTTTATTGAGCACTTTGAGCCTCTGGGGGCTTCACAAAAGTTAATAGAGTTGAGCTGTGAAAATAAAAAAAACATTTTTTACCACAAAATTGTTACTTCAACCAGGTACCTTTTTTTTTCACAAGGGTATCAGGAAAAATTGCACCATAAATGTATTGTGCAATTTCTACTGAGTACACAGACACCTCATATGTGGTGGAAATAAAATGTTTGGGCGCACAGCAGGGCTCGGAAGGCAAGGAGCGTCATTTGACGTGTCAAACGCAAAATTGTCTGGGATAATTAGCGTATTCCATGTTGCGTTTGGAGACCCCCTGAGGTGCCGAAACAGTGGAGCTCCCCCACATGTGACCCCATTTTGGAAACTAGACCCCCATGGCATAGAAAAAAAAAACAAAAAAAAACAGCGGCATATAAAGGGAGCATCTGTGATTGTGAGACGGCGGCTGGGATAGGGTGGGGGCGGATGGGAGAGGGCGCAGTGGATGCAGGAGCGGCAGAGGATGGGGGGATGGGTGGGAAGGGGAGTGGGAGGTGAGATTGGGGATAGTTACCCTACAGGATGGATCTAGGCAGCTGGATCACAGGAGATGAAGGAGGCAGCAGATCGGGGAGGGTGAGAGGTGGGGAAGGGAGCGCAGCGCAGATCACGGAGGAGACAGGTGGAGGAGACAGGTGAAGGAGAGCGGACAGCAGATCACGGGGGTGACAGGTGAGGGAGCGCACATCACAGGGGTGACAGGGGAGGGAGCGCACATCACGGCGGTGACAGGGGAGGGAGCGCACATCACGGCGGTGACAGGGGAGGGAGCGCACATCACGGCGGTGACAGGGGAGGGAGAGCACATCACGGCGGTGACAGGGGAGGAAGCGCACATCACGGCGGTGGCAGGGGAGGAAGCGCACATCACGGCGGTGGCAGGGGAGGAAGCGCACATCACGGCGGTGGCAGGGGAGGAAGCGCACATCACGGCGGTGGCAGGGGAGGAAGCGCACATCACGGCGGTGGCAGGGGAGGAAGCGCACATCACGGCGGTGGCAGGGGAGGAAGCGCACATCACGGCGGTGGCAGGGGAGGAAGCGCACATCACGGCGGTGACAGGGGAGGGAGCGCACATCACGGCGGTGACAGGGGAGGGAGCGCACATCACGGCGGTGACAGGGGAGGGAGCGCACATCACGGCGGTGAGGGGACGAGCAGCCGATCACGAGGGAAAGGGGCCGGGCAGCAGATCGGGGGGGACCGGTGGCACTGTGGCAGATGGAGGGCGGCGGATCGGGAGGTGTGGGGTTGAGGGCAACAGATACGAGGGGTGGGGGTGCGGGTGGCAGATCGCGGAGGGCGGCGGCGGATCGGGAGGTGTGGGGGTGAGTGTGCGGGCAGCAGATACGAGGGGTGGGGGTGCGGGTCGCAGATCGCGGCGGAGGGCAGCGGCGGATCGGGAGGTGTGGGGGTGAGTGTGCGGGCAGCGCACATACGAGGGGTGGGGGTGCGGGTGGCAGATCGCGGCAGAGGGCAGCGGCGGATCGGGAGGTGTGGGGGTGAGTGTGCGGGCAGCAGATACGAGGGGTGGGGGTGCGGGTGGCAGATCGCGGCAGAGGGCAGCAGCGGCGGCGGATCAGGAGGTGTGGGGGTGAGTGTGCGGGCAGCAGATACGAGGGGTGGGGGTGCGGGTGGCAGATCGCGGAGGGCGGCGGCGGATCGGGAGGTGTGGGGGTGAGTGTGCGGGCAGCAGATACGAGGGGTGGGGGTGCGGGTGGCAGATCGCGGCGGAGGGCAGCAGCGGCGGCGGATCGGGAGGTGTGGGCAGCAGATACGAGGGGTGAGGGTGCGGGTGGCAGATCGCGGCGGCGGATCGGGAGGCCGGTTTCATACAGTGCAATGGCAGCGCGGCAACTTCCGGGTCCCATGCTCCGGTCTCATAACAGCATGGGACCGGAGCTTGTCGCCCTGCCATTGCACTGTGTACACTCACTGTGCTGGCGTGCTGCAGGGACGATGACGGGGGCGGTCACCGGCAACAGGTCCACTGTGATTGGAGAAAAATCGGTCACAAGGCCGATCTCTCCAATCAGAGCTACTGGAGCTGGGGGAGGGTGATCCAGTGAGGTCACCCAGCTCCAGCCAATGGCCAGTGCTATAGCTGCACTGGCCAGGGCTGGATTTCAATGTTTCAGTCACTTTAAGTGGCTGGAACATTACAGTGCCTGTGATTGTTTGAGCGACGTTCGTCAGCCAATCACAGCCTCTGTAGGTCCGGGGAGGAGGCACCACCCCTCCTGAGGTCAGGTACAGGTCCCCTCCTCCCCGAATCTGCGGTTTATCCTAACTTTTCACAGTCACCGGAGGCTCCGGTGCCGCGATTACGCCATGACGGAAAGATCCGTCCTTGGTCGTTAAGGCCCAGGGCACCATGACGGATCTTTCCGTCCATGGTCATGAAGGGGTTAAAAGTAAAATTCCTGTGTTACAGTTATGTTTTTATCCTTACGGCTAGCGCCATTACATCAACGTAGAAAACAGGACAATAATGATTAACAAACAGCGTAAAATTTTGCAGATCAATTTTTTTTTAAGCTACTGCATCAATAGGGTCCGCTAACTGTTCTACAAATGTTTGATTCCTTGGACAAATGTCAGGAACTGTGAAGAGAACGGCGCAATAGAGTTACCAGATTAAAAACAAGGGAAAAAACCCCAAAACTTTAAAATTGCACTCACCTAGAAGTGTTGTGAAAGGTCACAACACCCAAATCGCTTAGTCACAGGAGGCGAAAGCAGCAGTCCCACAGGAATCGAGAGTCTTTTCAGGAAAGAACGGGGGTTATCGCCACGCTAATCACCAATGCCAGTAAGGGATTATTGATCCAGGGCCTTTATCGCATGAACATATACAAGTCTACGCGTTTAAGAGGTCCCTGGCCCCTTCCACAGGATAGTATATAACAGACATATAATATATATATATATATATATATATATATATATATATACACACATACATACATACATACATACATACATACATACATATACACACACACACGCAGGTATATTGTTCATGTCTGTTATATACTGTCCTGAAAAAGGGGGCAGAGACCCCTGAAACGCATAGACTTGTATATGTTCATGCAATAAAGGGCCTGGATCAATAATCCCTTACTAGCATTGGTGATTAGTGCGGCGATGATTCCCAGTCTTTCCTGAAAAGACTAATTTGTTGGACAGTGAGATTTCACTGATCTTCGGTCACTGACTGGTCTATCTTGAATTAAAAACTTCAGTACTCTTAAAAAGGGTTATTCTTATTATAGTAAATCGCTAAAATTGTGAAGTATGTTTAAAACTAAGTTTACAATTTACTTCTTAATAAAAATCCTCTCAGTTGCCAAGAATGAAGGAATTTTTTTTTGTACTGCTTGTGGATCCAGTCAGCTGTAGTGTCCCTGCACGCCTTCAATTCTACCGAGGCAAAGCACCCTTTTTTTTTTTCCAGATTTGCCGCACCATTTAGACAAGCTGCGATATGATTCCACTAGTCTGGTCTGTCAATCAGGAGCATACTGCTCCCCCTGTGAAGCAGGAAGCTGGGGATCCTTGTGTTCTGGAAAAACAAATCTTGACACAATCCCTTTAAGATGCGTCTTGCATATTAGAGGACAGTGCTTCCCATTATGAATGTTCACAATAAAATGCACTCTTCAGCAGTAAAGCATTCATAGAGACATTTAGCACATTAACCAAGCAGCCACCTTTCATGGCCTACTTTCTCAATCCTTGATGTGTGCTTAAGGTGTCCATGAATGTTTTATTGTTGAGAAAGTCCAATATATTTTGAACATTCATAATGAACAGCCTGAAGCAAGTGAATATATTGGAAGACAAATGAGGATGACATTTCCAGGAGGGATTTTCCGGTCGTTGATTCCTATATTATTCCCAATTACCCTTACCCGGTATCAATAATACACGGACACTGCTTGCGACTTAGTAAAAAATGGCCACAGCAGCCCTTTATTGCCTATTGTTTACACACTAACACAAGGGGGCGCCCTCCAACGGGCGTCCCCAACATTTAACAATAGGTAATACCATAATAATAATAATAATAATAATAATAATAATACAGTACGTAATACAATACGTAACCCTGTGTAGGCCCGGTCCAGAAACCACCTTCCACCACCAAAACATGATCCCTGGCCGCAACACACACCGGGCTGGAGATGAGGTATGAATCACCTATGGATCAATACCCCCCACCTTGCAGGACCCATGCCTGCAAGATCCTTGTAACCGAAGCCACTATATCCTACAAGTGACTCTCCAATCAAATAACATTATCCGTTAAACCGCCTCTGGACCAGACCTACCCCCGCCATAAGTCCGGTCCAGAAGCCATACTCCACCACCAGAACACAATCCCTGGCCGCAACACACCGACCCAGAGATACGAGGCATTAATCACCTACGGATCAATACCCCAACCTTGCAGGACCCCATGCCTGCAAGATCCCTGTAACCAAAGCCACTATATCCTACAAGTGACCCTTCAAATCACACAACCGTCAGAAACACGATCCCTGGCCGCAACACACCGACCCAGAGATGGGGGCATTAATCACCTACGGATTAAAACCCCCCCAAGTAGCATCAAGTATCAACCATGTCTCAAAACCTTACATTCCTCTTTACCTCCAACTCAATATTATCCCCGGCTGCAACCTCCAGCCCAGAGATATGAGGCATCAATCACCTACGGATCAATCCCCCATGTGCATAACAGTAACTGTGACCTCAAAAACCTTAAAGCCCGTTAGCGACTTTAATCCAACAACATCCCCGGCTGCAACCAGCCCAGAGATAAGAGGTATTAATCACCTACGGATCAAAACCCCTATGCCTTGCAGAACCACGTGCTTGCACTGCACTTGGATCCAGAACCATGACCCCAACCAGTGACTCCTCCTGCGATTACCATTTCACCAAAATGGATCACTGACCATAACAATGGTCCCATATTTAAATGAGGTAAAAGTCACCAAAGGAGTAATACCCTTACCCAAACCAAAAACTCCCGTACTTTCAATTACCTATCACCTGGGGCACTATAGCCACCTGTGACTCCCTGGCAACCATCAACTCCTTAATATATAATCCTTGGCAACAACCCTGACCCATATATAAGGCATTGATCACCAACGGAGCAATACCTCCTCCCTGAAGACAACCTTGTACCTGCAGCTCACCAGTAACCGGAGCCACTGTACCTTCCCCAGTGGCTCTCCATCCAAACACCAGTAACAATTAGAGCTCCTCTGGACCAGACCTACCCCCGCTGCTGTGACAAAGGACATAATCTCCATTATTTATGCTGACCATACACATATACATCATACACATCATATACATATACATATATTCCCACATTACCCCCATCTTATTCACCCACTTACAAGAATCCCAAATGACAATATACATCACAATCCACATAGAAATCTCTTTTGTTTCGTTTTTTTTTTTTTTTTTTTATTATTTTATACACGACACTTCCTCTAATCCTTTTTCTCATTTTTTTTTTTTTTTTTTTTTTGTTGTAATGGCTCTAAAAATTGAATAATTATCCATGCATATAAACACACCAATAATAACAATACACAATAGAAGGGAGGGTGGGTGGGAAGCTGTCATCCAGGAAATGCAAGAGGAGATAATTGACTCCCACCTCCTATTATATACACCATAAAGCTCCCTCCTTTCCTTCCACCACACTCCACCCCCTAACCAATCACCTTCTTTTCCTCATTCCTAAACGAACCAACACTGTTTAACCCCATCAACTCCCTACCCTCCAGGCTGTCATGTCGCCCCTACACCCTATGGGTTCCATGGCTTTCTTGACATTTCCAGGAGGGATTTTCCGGTCGTTGATTCCTATATTATTCCCAATTACCCTTACCCGGTATCAATAATACACGGACACTGCTTGAGACTTGGTAAAAAATGGCCACAGCAGCCCTTTATTGCCTATTGTTTACACACTAACACAAGGGGGCGCCGTCCAACGGGCGTCCCCAACATTTAATAGGTAATACCATAATAATAATAATAATAATAATAATAATAATAATAATACAGTACGTAATACAATACGTAACCCTGGGTAGGCCCGGTCCAGAAACCACCTTCCACCACCAAAACATGATCCCTGGCCGCAACACACACCGGGCCGGAGATGAGGTATGAATCACCTACGGATCAATACCCCCCACCTTGCAGGACCCATGCCTGCAAGATCCTTGTAACCGGAGCCACTATATCCTACAAGTGACTCTCCAATCAAATAACATTATCCGTTAAACCGCCTCTGGACCAGACCTACCCCCGCCACAGAACAGGCCACGTGACACCTTGCGTGGCCTGGACCCCCACACACCCAACGCTTGCTCCCCCAACTTGCAAGCCAAACCAACCATTAAAACCTTTCCATCTATCACTTAAACTCTGAGCATCCCATATATGCACCATCCAGCGTACCCAGTCCACCTTACTGCACCGCACTCCCCTGATCCTTGGTGGCAGGAGCCACCGGGTCCCTCTGACGGCCACTCAGGCCCACCATGCCACAAGCTCCCAAACTATACCGGAATCCACACCATGCCCCGCTGGCCTTATTATAACCAATTAAATGCAGTACCGACTGTACCATCGTCCTCCCCAGTACCGACCAAAGAACCACTGTACAGTCACCCTGTACAGTCAGTCCTCCTCCTGTCTCTAGCTGAATTAAACCACCACTGGGGTTGAGATACAACAGGATGACACTCACACTGCTTATGCTACTGGGTCACTTCGCACCCCAAACCTAGTTCTCCCAGGAAACCGCTAAAGTGAAACCCCGCTGTAAAACGACTGCAATCCATAGCCTTGAAATTTCCCCTACAGCTGACCTTGCAGCTTCCCCAGAGCCAAATATCACTACTGGTCTCCCCTGACCGATTTATTCCGCCATCACACCCTCTGACAACAACAGAGGCTCGAGCTGTCTTCCCCAGAAAATCCCAAAATCTTCCCACATACTCAACTACCACACTAATGGACCTTCTTCATCCGAAATCAGGCCCACTTAATTTCAACGAGGCCCACACGGCCTAACGGAACCATGCTCCACCCCAAAATTAACACGGCCTCAAAAAACAAAACAACCGCAACCATCGCCCTGTACCCCTTACTGAGTCGAAGATATTGAAGCATTACCTTCAATCCCAAGGTCCCCAACAACACCTCCAACCATAATGCATAGTCTGCTTGCCTCTGCAAACTGGACCACGACAAGCTCCCTGTACTACAATGCCCACCGGAAAATTGCAGCCACACCACTGGCCCGATTGACTCCATATGCAACTATGGGCATCAGGAGACACAACTTTACCAAACACCATGTCCGGGCCTTTCGATCTCAAGGAAAACCTTGGGACACGCAACCCCCTTTGAGCTCTCATATTACACCCCAAGATAAATTAAAACCTTGGCCACACCATAGTATCCGCTCAAAGCCGACCACCGTGGGGCGTACCACCATTTTCCCGTAACGCACAACTGCACCTTCAAACCAAATACCTTCGTGCCGTGAGACCGGAGCACCACGACTCCCTAAGCAAACCCTTACCCAGATGCCCATACCTACCACCGGGCCAAGCATTCCTTTTTTTTTTTTTTAAATTGTATATGAATATTAAATAGACTCCACCAGCCCACAGATGCCAGGAGTCCACCCATGCAAAACACCCAATAATACCAGATGGCCCTAAGCTATCCGACTTACACTCTATGCACCAAAAGTACCCAATCCTCTAGTCCAAACCATAACTTGCATAGTCCCCACCCGTAATCACGGCTGTCCGAAGAACTCCATTATTCCATCCGCAGCCCACCATTGCTGATTAACCGAGTTCACCCACAGCAGCCCAAAGCTGCCCAGCACCTACATTGACACCAATTCAGTCACGCTGGCCTCATCCAATAAGAACCACCATGCATCAGAAGATTAATAATGAAACACCCCAGCAAACCTTCAATAACTGCGCCGTCTCACCCGCTCACATGTGCCGCAATCATCAGCCCCTTAACCAAGTCTCACAAGACCTAAACTGCGGTAAACGCCGAACCTCGCGATCCCCAACCTGCAACTGTAACCACCGGACCTGACGCCACCTGCACCCTCACAACCCCGCTGCCATGAGACCACCCCGTCCGTAACTCTGCCCCTGGCCTCCAGAACAACCAACCGACCTATGAACTAACCACATGCTCCAAACCCCCCCAGCTGCTACCCATATCTCCAGACACTACTCCACTACAGCGACTGTCCCCCCACCACTACAAAAAGGCTGAAACTTAAATTGATTACCGCGCCAGGCTGCCTCCAGAGGACGCCCTCAGATCAGCCGTCACCGTCCTTTTCGCCAGTCGTCCGTCGCTGATCCCGGGACAGTCCCTCAAGCTGCAGGCACCGAATGCCCGCCGGGTTCGCTCCCTGACGCTAGGAGCACCGTGTCCACATGCCCTGTTTGGGCCGATTGTCGCCTCCACAATGCTGGGCGCTCCCCTCCTGGGGAAAGCCGCTACTGATGAGAGCTGCACCCTTGTCCCAATGCCTGCTCCAGGATAGACAGCAGGCCTCCTGTCTCCTCCTCGTCGCCACCTGCTGCGCCCAGTCCTCCGGTCCCGATGATCCAGCCACACAGGTGAGGTGACCCTGCAGGCGCCTCCTGTCTCATCCTCGCCGCCGCCTACTGCGCCCAGTCCTCCGGTCCCGATAATCCAGCCACACAGGTGAGGTGACCCTGCAGGCGCCTCCTGTCTCCTCCTCGCCGCCGCCTTCTGCGCCCAGTCCTCCGGTCCCAATAATCCAAGCCACACAGGTGAGGTGACCCTGTAGGCAGCCATCCTCCGCCCCCCCGCGGAGGGGGTGTTGTCCATCCACCGCCGCTGGGCGCGCTCCCTGCCGGGAGCGGCCGCATCGCTCAAAAAATCCAGCCTGAGGCCTCACACCGGAAGTAGGCCCCCGGGCTGGACACGCCCCCTTTTCGGCCGTCGCGGCCTTGCAGGAGATTCCTCCCGACAGCCAGAGCGGGCGCTGCAAGCTACAGCTGCCCACCCAGCTGCGGAGGGTCCCCACGGGAGTGGGGGCTCTCACATTGTCCTCCTCACCCCCACCTTCCCCAAAAGACCCCGGCGAGTCCTGAAACTGCCAGCACTACAGCAAAGAGGGGGGGGGGGAGGGGAAGGTGCCTAGGAGACACCCAGGCAGCCTGGGTGTAGGACTGCACTACCTGGGCGCCCTGCACCGCCATGCTGACCAGATCCGAGGATTCCTCAGGACATCATGATGGAGGTTCCCCAGCCCGTCCAAGCTGCAGATCTGCGATGTCCGGATCCATCATGCTGGATGTCATGATGGAAGTTCCCCAGCCCATCCAAGCTGTCATCCAGGAAATGCAAGAGGAGATAATTGACTCCCACCTCCTATTATATACACCATAAAGCTCCCTCCTTTCCTTCCACCACACTCCACCCCCTAACCAATCACCTTCTTTTCCTCATTCCTAAACGAACCAACACTGTTTAACCCCATCAACTCCCTACCCTCCAGGCTGTCATGTCGCCCCTACACCCTATGGGTTCCATGGCTTTCTTTCTAATTGTATATAATCTTCTCTATAGTAAAATATGTGCAAATCTTGAAGACTGTTGAATTGGCCTGCCGTGGTTGCTGGAAGAACCCATTCATAGACAAACATTCTTTCTCAGCTATAAACTTTTAAATATATGGATTTCAGATAGCCAAGAAATGAAGAATATGGTTATCAAATTAATCTTACATTTTAGGGTGTGAAACTCTTCAAAGGCTATTGCTATACAGAAGATAAAGGATCTCATAACTCCATCTCATTCAGGGATACCACTATGGGAAAGCCCATAATATCTAGAGGTGGTTAAGACCCAATCTGTGACTTCTCTACATCACATGAGAGAACTGTAATTTACTGGGATGCCTCCAGGGCTCCTCTCCCTCTTTATGAAGACAGGGTGGATGCCTTGATGTTCTACTGAATGGTACACCGCGTGCATCCGAGTTGGATGACTTATACGGGTTGGGTGGAAAATGACATTATGAGATGCATTATATAAAGTAAGGCCACATGAAATTTAATATAATGAGCCGAAGGAATCAAGCTCAGCCAGGATACTGATTATATTAGTAAAATTGCAGTTTATGGAAAGACTAGAAGGTGGCCCGATTCTACGCATCGGGTATTCTAGAATTTACGTATTGTGTAGTTCATGTATGATTTTTGTTTATATATATATATATATATAGATGTTGTTGTGTGTAGTTACCAAGTGTTTGTGTAGGGCGCTGTACATGTTCTAAGTGTCGCGGGGGGTGAGAGCGGTGTTGTATGTGTGTTGCGTGTGTTGCGTTGTTTGTGGAGCGCTGTGTGTCTGTAGCGTTGTGTGTGTGTGTGTGTTGTGCGGTTTGTGTGTGTGTGGTGTGTTTTGGGGGGAGGTATGTTTTGAGCAATGTGTGTGTGCAGCATGTGCGTATATTTGTGTGTGCAGCGTTGTCTGTGTGTGTGGGTGTCTGTGTAGGGCGTTGTTTGTGATTCCTAGTGTGTGTGTGTGTGTGTTGTGCAGTGCGCGTGTGTGTGTGTGTGTTGGGGGGAGGTGTGCACCTCCCATCGTGCTCCATCCCCCATGCTGCGCACCCCCCATCGTGCTGCATCCCCCATGCTGCGCACTCCCAAACGTGCTCCATCCGCCATGCTGCGCACTCCCAAACGTGGTCCATCCGCCATGCTGCGCACTCCCAAACGTGCTCCATCCGGCATGCTGCGCACTCCCAAACGTGCTCCATCCGCCATGCTGCGCACTCCCAAACGTGCTCCATCCGCCATGCTGCGCACTCCCAAACGTGCTCCATCCGCCATACTGCGCACTCCCCATCGTGCACCATCCGGCATGCTGCGCACTCCCAAACGTGCTCCATCCGTCATGCTGCGCACTCCCAAACGTGCTCCATCCGTCATGCTGCGCACTCCCAAACGTGCTCCATCCGCCATGCTGCGCACTCCCAAACGTGCTCCATCCGCCATGCTGCGCACCCCCCATCATGCTCCATCCGCTTGGGAGTGCGCAGCATGCCGGATGGTGCACGATGGGGAGTGCGCAGCATGGCGGATGGAGCACGTTTGGGAGTGCGCAGCATGGCGGATGGACCACGTTTGGGAGTGCGCAGCATGGTGGATGGACCACGTTTGGGAGTGCGCAGCATGGCGGATGGACCACGTTTGGGAGTGTGCAGCATGGCGGATGGAGCACGTTTGGGAGTGCGCAGCATGGGGGATGCAGCACGATGGGGAGTGCGCAGTATGGCGGATGGAGCACGTTTGCTCAGCCTCTCTCCTTCCAGCCTCCCTCAGCATCAGCCTCCCCCTCCCAGCCTTCCCCAAGATCAGCCTCTCTGCTCCCAGCCTCCTCCAGCACGCCGTGCTCCTCTGCCGACACTCACCCACACCCGATCGCATCCACTCACACACACAACCGATCGCATCCACTCACACACACAACCGATCGCATCCACTCACACACACAACCGATCGCATCCACTCACACACACCCGATCGCATACACTCGCATACACTCACACACACAGACACTGACGATATTGCACATACGCGCTGATACTCACAACATCCGGGGATATCACATGCTTCTGGCCATGTGATCCTCCGTCAGGTCCTGGAAGCTCACAGCACAATATCGCCGCCGAGAAGCAAGCGATATCCCAGGATGTTGTGAGTATTTGGATGCGATGTGATGTGTGAGGTATGTGTGAGTGTGATCTGATTTGTGTGTGTGCTGTTATGTTATGTATGTTCCGCAGCTGCAGGACCTTGATGTGTGGATGCGATGTGATGTATGTGTGAGGTGTGTGTGAGAGTGAGTGTGAGCCGGTGTACACTGGTAACTATGATACACATCGGGTAACTAAGGGACCTTAGTTACCCGATGTGTATAATGGTTACCAGCTTTCACGGCCTCCGTTAAGATCCCAGCATCGCAAGGTTATGTGTGGCGCTGCCGGGATCCTGACGGAGCCGGTGTAGAAGCAAGCGATATCCCAGCATGTTGTGATGTGTGAGGTGTGTGTGGATGTGATGTGTGGATGTGATGTGTGAGGTGTGTGTGAGAGTGAGTGTGATCTGATGTGTGTGTGTACTCACCTGGGAATCGGAGCCCCGTGTCAGTTAGGCCAGAGCGAGCGTGCATTGCGTGAGGGGGGCGGGGCCTGCAGAGAGCCGGGGCGAGAGGCCAATCCGTGTGGGGGGGCGGGGCCATGGCGAGCCCAGCGGCCAATCAGCTTTGTGTCACCGTAAGGACACAATTTCGGAGCATGACAGACAGACAGACAGACAGACAGACAGACAGACAGACAGACAGACAGACAGACAGACAGACAGACAGACAGACAGACAGAATAAGGCAATTATATATATATAGATACACAAGTTTATTGTGAATTGAAAATCAAAAAAGATGTTTAAATAAACTCTGAGGTGGGCCATGTCAGGGGTGTAATATTGCATACTTTGAATCAATGAGGGAGTGGCCCAAAATTCTAAAATATTATGTGGCATCATTCACAGGTACACTAGGAATTTCAAGATACTTAGTGGGTTGACATAGAAGCCAATGCTTTTCCAGATTTCCGACTGGACTTCCTCCCTATTCCTCTTCAACTATGTTTGGCCTTAAGGCCGCTTTACACGCTGCGATATCGTTATTGATATCGCTAGCGTGTGTACCCGCCCCCATCGTTTGTGCGTCACGGGCAAATCACTGCCCGTGGCGCACAAAATCGCGCTGACCCGTCAACACTACTTACCTGCCTAGCGACGTCGCTGTGACCGGCGAACCGCCTCCTTTCTAAGGGGGCGGTTCATTCAACGTCACAGCGACATCACTAAGCGGCCGCCCAATCGAAGCGGAGATGAGCGGGGACGTAACATCCCGCCCACCTCCTGCCTTCCGCAATGCCGGAGGATGCAGGTAAGGAGATGTTCGTCGCTCCTGCGGTGTCACACATAGCGATGTGTGATGCCGCAGGAACAAGGAACAACATCGTACGTGCAGCAGCAACGATAATTGGGAATAGGGGAGCATGTAATTAGATTAGCGATTTTGTACGTGTTTGCGACGATTTTCGATCGCACTTAGGTGTCACACGCAACGACATCGCTAAAGCGGCCGGATGTGCGTCATGAATTCCGTGACCCCCAACGACATCGCTTTAGCAATATTGCAGTGTGTAAAGCGGCCTTTAGATCGTTGGTGGAAGTCAATTGGAAAATCGGTACTTGATTGAACGTTCTTTCATAAGTGTGGTAATAAAAAGGGACTATGTACAATTAATGGTGGAAAAGCCCAAATATTTGTAGATTCTGAATCCACATTAAGATGCAGGTATTCCGAATATATCTGAGAATTGTAAATAGTTACAAAAACAGCATAGCTATCTCCCTGCTTCTGTCAACTGCTATGGAAGTTATGAAGATCGCATTAGCACTATCTGCTTGATTATCAAAAGGTAGACTGCATTATGTAAACAATCACAAGTAGACCTTTAGGCTATGTGCGCACGTTGCGTTCTCTGCAGTGCGGAAAAGAACGCACCCTCTGGCAGACTGGATACTGCGTTTATAAAATAAAATGCATCTACACGCATGCATTTTGGATGCTTTTTCCATGCATTTTTGACAGTGCGTTCCCCCGGCAATTCAGCTCTGGTACATGCCGGATGACAGCCAACACAGACAGTCGCGCGATGAGAATGAACTCGGGTGAACTGCACCCAAGTTCATTGTCATACTGCAGCTCTCTGTGCGTGGCGTCCCGATCATCATCTTCACCGCACACATGCCGACATTACCGCCGACATCCCCGCACACGTCCCGACATTACCGCCGACATCACCGCATACATAATCACCACACACACACACACTACCCCAGTGACGTCCCCGCTGACAGCGCGATTCACTTCAGTTGCTGCGTGGAGCTCACTGGAGCGGCTGTGTTCTACGGCCGCTCCTGTCAGCTTTATGTAGCAGAGCTGGATGCGTTGCGGGACCTCTGGATTACGCCGGACCTGGAGGGGTATTTGGGGATTTTAATAAAGTGGTGAAAGAGGGTGGGTATTTTTGTCTTTTATTCCAAATAAAGGATTTTTTCGGGTGTATGTGTTCATTTACTTTCACTTACAGGTTAATTATGGAAGGTATCTCGGGGAGTTGCCTGTCATGATTAACCTAGGACTTAGTGGCAGCTATGGGCTGCTGCCATTAACCCCTTATTACCCCGATTGCCACCGCACCAGGGTAATTCGAGATGAGCCGGGTAAAGTCCCGGGACTGTCGCATGTAATGGATGCGGCAATTCCAGGCGGCTCCTGGCTGATATCGTTAGGCTGGGGAACTCCCCATAACGTGGCGCTCCCCATCCTGAGAATACCAGGCTTCAGCCATGTGGCTTTATCTTGGCTGGTATCAAAATTGGGGGGGGGGGACAGCACGTCGTTATTTTTTTTTAATTATTTATCTGTTTATTTTACTGCACGATATAGACCCGCCCACCTGCAGCTGTGATTGGTTGCAGTGAGACATCCAAAACGCTGCATTTACAACCGCAGCGTGTGCATTGATTTTTCGGCTCGCTCATAGACTTTGCTGGGGAAGCTGAACGCATGCAGTTACACTGCAGTTCAGCGGGAAAAAAAAAAAAAAAAAAGCAACGTGCGCACATAGCCTTATTCCCATCTCAGACAAAAACTGCCCAAGATAGGGAATACCCCTTTAAAAGAGAACATTTCACTGTTTTTTTTTTGTTATATAAACTAAGTACCTCCTGATTGGTACTGCTCCATTGAGTCTGGAACAGGTTTAATTTTTCTGCTGTGCTCCTCCATTCCAAAATTATGACGCTCAGTGCTAGAGCGCCCAACATGTAAATTTTCCATTCAATCCACTCAGCGTACACATCATAACTTCTCTGTGGGTGTTTGATTTTTCCTTTCCCATCGCTTTGGCCAATCAAAAGTCCACAGAGAAGGTCTTAGCTGCATCTTGGCTCAGTGTGTTCTCACTCCGCAGTTACTGTGCCCCTTACTGATTTTACTACTTATTTTAGGCCTTGAACACAGCAGCATAAATTCTGTGGTACATGCCTAGTTGACTGAAGTGAAAATGTGAATATTGGGCCCCCCATTATTACCCGGGGCCATACCTTTGGAATGGAGAGGCACAGAAATAAAAGATTACCTTTCCAGAATCCGTGCAACAGTGCCAATTAGATGAAGCTGTCTAATTAGATTAAAAATATCCAGTGAACTGTCCTCTTTAAAGCGCCACACCAGCGTATTTGTTTTTCAGCTCTTTAATGGTGATATTAATCTAAAGTCCCCGCCACTAGTTACATACTCATCCTGTGGTGTCTTCACCTTTTACAGGCGCAACTCTGGTCCTGAGGCACTCTATTATCATAACAAACTTTTTACTGGCCGGAAGTCAAAAGAAGTTACATACAAGTTCTCAATGCAAGTCTATGAGAGCCAGAATGAGGCTCTTATAGACTTGTATTGAAGATAACCTTCGGTTAACTTGGAGCAGCTGGCAGGTCACAAACAGCTAGAGACTGACGAGCAGCAGTGACAGAAAATGAAGACGTTGGAGGGTTAATATAAGAGAAGGATACAGAGGACGTAGACTCCATCAGTCAAATAGGAAAAAAAACAAACAAAAAAAAAAAAAAAAAAACACAAAACACGCTGGAGTAATGCTTTACAAGGTGTGCTTCCATCTTGGCCATTTTCTGCTTGTTATGGGAATAAAGATCTATTTTTGGCTGTCAAAGATGGGCAGCATAGAGTAAAAAATTCCATGAATGGCACTTCCTAATGCTTAAAGCATACCAGGTCGTTGAGTATATGCTCTCATTGCCTCTTCCCCTTCTCTGTCCTATCCTCCTTATTTTCAAGTGTTTAAATATTTAACCCAGAGATCCAACAGAGGAGCGGTATATTGAGTCGGCCAGCTAGTTATCTTGATTGAGTTATCCATTTGCCTTTTTGCTATTAAAAAATGGGCTAAACTACAAATTTTCTAAATATTCTGTAATTACGTTTGAAGGGTTGACTTTGCCAGAACGTTTCACATTGATGAGCATGAGATCATCACTGGATGAGAAGTCTTGCCTGTTGGTCATTACAAACCTACATTTCATCTATGTAGTGTAGTCTAAGACCGAAAACTCCTTCAAAACATGGTAGTATATTAAGCAGCAATCAATGATACTAGCCCTAACACTTCATGAGTGTGCGCAAAATGTATGAAGTCTCCATATGTAACAAAGTCTTCAACAAGTCACAAGCATTGTCAAATAAAAAAAAAAAAAAAGTCTTTATTTTAGACCAGTTTAGGAGATTTTATACAAATGCTTGCATTCCAGAGAAACCGGATAACAAAAAAGGACACTCACCTGTATATCTTCCAGCAGTTTCTGCTTCCTACGCTGGATGTTCTCCAGTTCCTCTCTCTCCTGAGGCGTCAAATCACTGGGCACTAGAGAAAGAATATCAAAGTTTATTCACCTTATTCACATCCGATAACATGCTTCTATGTGTGACTATGCTATACCATGTTATGCCATGTTTGTTATTAACACTAATAACTTCCTGTTTATTATGGTTTCCCGAGTCACTGCTGATATGCTAAACCAGAACTACTGCCACAAAGTTGTGACATTCACGTCACTAGGTGTTCTCATTTAGAATATCAGCACGACACTGAGGTGGTTACACAGAAGAGACTACGATTAGAAACTGAAATGGGTCCTAATTCTGCTTATGAAGCTGCGTAGAAGAGAAACACAACAACAGACTGTAATGAACTCTGTATCTGTGCGAGTAGTGCATTTCAAGACAGGCGTTTAGTCTTTACATTGTAAAAAGACATCTTCACTTCTATTTTCAGTGTGTAAATAGAGATATTGAAAGCATTATCTGTGAACCATGGATACACGTGCTGTCAACATTGCTTTACATTAAAAAGGGCTTTACAGGTAAGAACATAGCTACTTGTAAGATTGTCCCCAAGGTAACCACTTTTAGCATCTTCAAGAACTTCTAAAAGATGTTCAATTGCCATGAAGAAGGCTTCAGAGTGCCCAAGAAAGTCCAGCTACTGTCAGAACCATCTCTTAAGAGGATTCAGCTACAGGATCAATTGAACACAACTGCAATCTTTGCTCATGAAAGGCAACAGTTGGGTGTCAGTGCATCTGCACTCAGTGAGGCAAAGGCTTTTTAGGGCTGGCCTGGTGTCAAGAAGGATAGCAGGAAGCCACTTTTCTTCAAGACAGACATCAAGGGAAGGCTGCCATTCTGCAGGAAGTACCAGGACTGGACTACAGAGGACTGGGTAAACTTATTTTCTTTGAAGATGCCTCCTTCAAACTGTTTGGGACGGGTGAAGACTGATTACCCGGAAAAGAAAAAAAGGGAGTGCCACCATGAGGTCTTGTGTTATGCCAACAGTAAAGCATCCCATGATATGTGGGATCACTTTCCATCCTAAGGGAGTAGGCACACTAAACGATTTTGCCTAAGAAAAAGGTTGTGAATCAAGGATGGGATCTAATCCGTCTCCAAAACCAACTTCTTCTAAAGATCCAGGAGCTATTTGGAGATTAACAATAACAGAACACCATCTCTTACATGGCTAAAGTGGCTAACTACGCAGACCTCAATCTGTGGTCAATCTTCAAAAAGCAGGTTGAAAGACAAAAGCCTTCTACATTATGATAAAGTCCGAGCACTGACTTGTCAAGAATGGTTTGCCATGTACAAGGGGCTGCTGATATGTTTTTGGCTTTACCCAGAAAAAAACAAGCTAGGATGATGAAACTTTACATTTATTCCACATACATCGGTATTCCAAGTTTTGTAAGCCTAGCAAAAAGAAGGATTATGGTTGTGCCTCAAACCAGGCATCCGTAGCAGCTATGGCATCAGAAATAGTGTCAAATTTGGTACCCTTGAGATGTTTCTTCAGGTTTGGAAACAGATGATAGTCGGAAGGAGCTAGATCTGGTGAATAAGGTGGGTGGTCAACCAGCTGGAAACCCATCTTTGCCAGTTTTGCCATGGTCGCTTGTGCAGTGTGAGCAGAGGCTGTGTCTTGCAGGAACAAGATTCCTTTGGATGGCTTGCCGCACCTTTTGGGCTTCAGAACGGCCTTCAATTGGTCCAAAAGTTCAATGTAATACCTTGCATTGATAGTGGAACCCTTTTGAAGGTAGTCCACTAGCAGCACACCCTCCTTATCTCAGAACACAGACGCCATCACCTTGGTGGCTGATTTTTGCACCCTGAACTTCTTTGGATGAGGAGAACCACTGTACTTTCACTCTTGACTGCTCGTTTTCAGGGTCATACAAATAAATCCAGGTCTCATCTATAGTGACCAGTCGATCCAGGAAGTTCTTATCAGTCTGAAAATCGACGGGGAAGTTTTCACTCACAGGCTTCTCTGATCTGTTGTCAAACAAATATTTGTGGACCCACTTTGCAGATCGCTTCCTCATGTCAAAATGTTCATGGATAATGACAACTACATTCACGGGAAATCCCCATGATGTCTGCTATTGCTTTAGCTGAAATTTATCAATTGTCGAGTAGAAGGTTGTGCACAGAATTAACGATCTCCGGAAAAACCACTCTAGGCGTCCAGGACGTTCCTTATCATTAGTGCTGAAGTGGCCGGTTTTAAAATTTGGCAACCCAGTTCTTAATTGTGGAATATGAAGAGCATTGTTCTTCCAATGTCTGTGACATATCACCATGAATATCCTTCGTGGACTTTCCTTGCAGAAACAAGAATTTTATCACTTCTCTGCTCGCAGTTGCTGTGAATATCACATTAGACTCCGCCATTTTGTTTTCCCGCATTTGTGTAGAACACTGTTGCCATAAGCAATAAAGAAAATTTTGAAAACATATATTTAAAAAAAAAAAAAAAAAAAAAATCACAAAGCTAAAGCCTTAGCAGCCCCCTCATATTAGCAAATTGTTCAAACCTTTAAAATAAGGAAAGCACTGTAAATATACAGTCTTTTCATAACCTTCATGTATTTGTCAAAAGTGTAAAACTTCTGAAAGGCTTATAATTGTACTTCAGTAACCATAGAAACAGACTAAAAGAAATAAACACATTGAAGCTGCAAACTTCGAAAGTCGCTTTTTGCGGAACGATTTGTAGCTTTAATTGACACCATTAATTTTACCATACAATGTTAGTGGGAAATGGGGGAAAAAGTAAGGATAAATTATTAAAAAGAAAAACTAAACAAACCAAAAAGCAATTCTACCATAATTTTTTGGGTTTCATTTTTAGTGTGTGCAAGGGAAAAAGACACAACAAACACAGGATGACAAACACTATTTTCTAGGTTAGTACAATTATTGTGATAGCAAATTTTTTTCTTTTGCCATTTCAGTGGCATAAAAAAAAAAAAATCATCATATCAAGACACTTGAAAAAAAAATAAAATTTCGGCGACTGAGATGCGTAAGATTGTATTTTGATGCTGAATGTTACCATTAAAATGTATCATTATGGGGTTCATACTACATTTTGATTACTTTTTGTGGGTGGTTCGGTGACAGCTTTACAGCTTTTACCATACAAGTTAAATAGTTTTCTATTTCAATAGACTTCGACTTTTACAGATGTACAGATGTGGAGGTTTATTTGTAACTAGGAAAAAAAAAAAAAAAAAAAAAAAAAAAAAAAAAAAAAAAAAAAAAAAAAAAAAAAAAAAAAAAAAAAAAAAAAGGTGGGTGATTTGAATAACTATTTAAAAAAAAAAATAATTTTTATAATAATTATATATATATATATATATATATATATATATATATATATATATATATATATATATATATATATATATATATATATATATATATATATATATATATATATATATATATATATATATATATATATATATATATATATCTGAGTGGAGAAGTTTCACATTTCTGTTCACACACCAAATTTGTAATTCACATTATTTGGAGTTCAAAAGGCATAGAAGAGAATGGATTTCATTGAAGGTGTGAAGTCTTAATAATAGTCTTCTATGAAACACAGCTTGTGAAGTGCCAAAATGGCAGCAATGGTGGCCTTCAGATGGCCCTCAGTTACAAAGGCAACTTAACGGCTTCCCACAATCGGTGCACAAGGGTGATGGGGAGAATGATGGGCACCATTGAACAGATACTAGACAGTGGCATATGAAAGGTTCATCCCCTTTGCTGGCGACACAGGCAGATGCTGGCTGTATAATGCAGCTGACATATAGCTTTTGTAGAGCACACTCAGTTCCTGCACCTCCAACCCCTCAGTGAAATAAAAGCATGTTATGGAGAGTCGGTTAAGGGGGTAATGATTTTTTTTTTTTAAACGAATTCAGGTATGCAACACCTCAGAAAGGCTTGAGAAGGAAGGTGAGACACGTTATATTGCCATTTGAAAGCATGGAAATTAAAATAAATTACATATAAGAATAATAACGTTGTGAGTGCTGGTCTCTAAGAATCTATGGATGTTTGGTTTGCCATACCCATTACTTGTGCACCACAACAAGGGAGTGCCCACCTGGATACTTTAAGTGACGACAGTCATATACGATGTGATGCGGGAATGCCCACTTTACTCAATACTGTAAAGAATGGAGGAAGCAGGGCAGGAAACGTGACACAGAGTGCACACAGTAAGTACAGAATGTATTGGGAACTTATGCAGGTAACTGGGGTTTTCAAAAGATTATTACATTTTAGAAATACCCCTTTAACAGCATGAATGGCAAAAGGCAATTTAAAGTGTTAGCCATTTGAACCCCTCTAAAACACTTTTCTTATGTGGACTGTCAGAACTGAGTAAATCAATTTATTTGCATGGCTCATGAAAAAGTAAAAATCTAATATTCAAGTAATATGGTTTTGCCATCTGTAGAGGGATGTTAATTATTCTCTATTTCTGTCCCTTTATTTATATGATCATTATAGGAATATCGAATTAGTCACTGTAAACCGTAAAGTAAGCACAGAGATAATATTCTGCTAATGACAAGAACCGACGTCGTACATTGGAGACAATCTTTATTACATTGACGTATATGGGAGTGGCATTGCTTTAATGTGCTTGTTCAGTTCAGGAGGTACGGCAACAGAACATCCTAGGTATTATTTAACGTCAACTCCTCTATTATGTAAGGAGAACAAATTATTATTTAGCAGTAGTGTCATGTCGTACAACTAGAGATCAGGACTGTCATGCATCATTAAACAGTAGCACTTGAAATAAGGGCAGATTTAAGTACAGAAATGTTGGCATTATGTATGACTTTCTAAACGAGAAGTACAAAAACTGCAAGAAAAACTAACACAATGCTCTAGTTTAAAGGGAACCGGTCATCAGAAATTTCGCCCAAAAGCTAAAAGATTCCCCCTCTGCAGCTCCTGGGCTACATTCTAGGAAGGTCCCTGTTATTATTGTGCCCCATGTGAGACCAAAATAAAGCCTTTATAAAGTGCTACCTTTTTGTATGCAGCTTCTGTAAATCCGTCCCGGGGGCGGGCTCTCTGCCGTCCGTTATTCTGCCCCCTGGTCCTGTATGCCGCCCCCATCGCTCCTTTCCATATCTGATGCACCGCCCACTGCTCCAGCCATCCCCGCGCATGCCCAGTGCCAGTCTCACGGGACTGAGCAATGTGACCGCTGGTGACGTGTGCGCAGACAAGTGATTATGGGCGGGACTGTGACTTATCAGCAAGTACCCGCCCATAATCTCGTGAGCACGCAAACCTCTCCAGCGGTCACACTGTGCTCAGTGTAGATGCTAGACTGTATGGGCTGCTTCCAGGGATGACGTCCCTTTGTCACGTGATAGTATTTTGAACACGCCCCTATCACGTGACAAAGGGACGTCATCCCTGGAAGCAGCCCATACAGTCTAGCATCTACACTGAGCACAGTGTGACCGCTGGAGAGGTTTGCGCGCTCACGAGATTATGGGCGGGTACTTGCTGATAACAGTCACAGTCCCGCCCATAATCACTTGTCTGCGCACACGTCACCAGCGGTCACATTGCTCAGTCCCGTGAGACTGGCACTGGGCATGCGCGGGGATGGCTGGAGCAGTGGGCGGTGCATCAGATATGGAAAGGAGCGATGGGGGCGGCATACAGGACCAGGAGGCAGAATAACGGACGGCAGAGAGCCCGCCCCCGTGTCCCATTTACAGAAGCTGCATACAAAAAGGTAGTACTTTATAAAGGCTTTATTTTGGTCTCACATGGGGCACAATAATAACAGGGACCTTCCTAGAATGCAGCACAGGAGCTGCAGAGGGGGAATCTTTTAGCTTTTGGGCGAAATTTCTGATGACAGGTTCCCTTTAAAGCGATGTCACCAGATTTCACAATACAAGCTACGTATATTATAAAACAGATCAGGAAAACTGTATTATACTGCTATTACTATGAGATTAAACTAGTCCATATCTATGCAATCCCGGCCTAGGCAGCCTGACAGCTGCAGCTTGTACTGAGCAGTGTGAGATCTGAGCACCGAGAGGGGCACTGAGGAGAGGTCAGTCAAACTAGAGGGGGTGGAGAGGGAGTTAAACTTTCAAGAAGTGTTAGGCTATGTACGCACCCTGCGTTTTTTTGACGCTGCGTTTGTGGCCGCAAAAACACACACAAACGCACCCGCGGCAAAAACACATTGGTAAAACGCATGCATTTTGCCGCGTTTCGGTGCGTTTTTGATCTCTGCGTTTTGCTGCGTTTTTCCAATGCATTGCATGGGTGGAAAATGCAGTAAAACGCAGAAAAGAATTGACAAGACCATTTTTTTTGCAGCTCAGAAAAATAAAGTGGTGTGCGGACAGCAAGAATGAAAACTCATAGGCTTTGCTGGGGAAGCAAAGTCATGCAGTTTTGAACCCAAAAACGCAACTGAAAAACGTGCAAAAATGCCACGAAAAACGCACTGTGCACACATAGCCTTATATAGCCATTCTGACACGGATTTTCAAAGTAATCACACCAATCTTATCAGGTCTAAGATCCATTTCATGATATATTGATATATGTAGTCTGCAAGGTGAAATTTGCAGACTGCTCCACTTTACGATTGACTGAAAGAGGACACGGAGTGATGCTTGTACAATTATTACAAAGGCAAATCAGTTGTAAATAAAGCTATACATTGCTGACTTTAATGGTTGCAATTTTCTAGAATGAAGTGTCGCGGGCGGAGGAGGGGATGCTGCGCTCTCCCACTGCTCGGGTCCGGCCGCGGCTGCTGCTCCTCGGTGGTGGCTCGAGTGGTGGGCCGGATCCTGGGGACTCGAGCGGCGTTCCTTGCCCGTGAGTGAAAAGGGTGGGGATTGGATGGTGGGGATTTAGTTATTGTCCGTGACGCCACCCACGGTTGTGGTGATATTGGTGACACCACCACTGCTCTGGACGGGGATCCCAGGAGCGATGACAGGGAGCAGCCTGGATGTTAGTTCTCCCCTCCGTGGGTAGGGGGTTGGTTGTCCCGGGGCCCGGTGATGGGATAGGGATGGATGGCAGGCGGGTTACGGGGCCTGGCGAGGTGCAGGGTCGCGGGGGCAGCGCTGTGCCGCACGGCACGGTAGTACTCACTCAGCCAATGATGAGGACACAGTTCTCGGTAAAACACACGGCTGGATGGACGGGTCCCACAGACGGCTGCGGTGTTTCTCCTCCCGGCAGGTTGATGGTGACCGCCTTTCCCTGCACCTGTGTAACGTGTACGGTTCCAATGGGTTCCCACCGGTAACCCGCTCCCCAGCTTGGATGGGTGCTGAAGGAGCCCCTTTTGCCCGCAGGCTCTGGCCCTGGGAACTTTAGCCTTGGCGGTGACTGTTTCCCTCTTTTAGTTGGACTGTTGCCTTCTGACGGGACTTGGCTGCTGGGAAACCCAGGAGGTTCCCTTCGCTAACGGATTTGGCAAATTCACGGCGACTCCTAGCCTTGCCGGGGTCCGTAAGCCCCTGCCGGATGGTGCTGGCTTCTCTTTGCGTACCGGTCAGGTACCGCCGGGCCACCACCCGTCCACTGTCCTTACGGTTAGCTCCAATAGGCCACTCCTGCAGACGGTCACCACCGTCTGCCAACCTTGCTGATCCGTCCGGGCCACACACCCGGACCAACCTCAGTCTGCCTAACTGCCACTTTCCTCCTTCCACTTTCACCTCCAAAACTAAACTGCCTCTTTTCCCGCCTCCAGGACTGTGAACTCCTCGGTGGGCGGGGCCAACCGCCTGGCCCACCCCCCTGGTGTGAACATCAGCCCCTGGAGGAAGGCAACAAGGGTTTGTGCCTGACTTCGGTGTGCCTGACCGGGAGTGTGGGGTGTGTAGGTGTTGTTCTGTGACGACCTGGCTTGTCCAGGGCACCACAGAAGCGATGTTAGATACAAAAACGTAGAAATAATTATTCCATACGCTCACAACAAATATGGGGTATTTGGCTCTAATACTCTCCACTAACGAAGATTACAACACAACTGTGATAGATTACGGCCTGGAAGGGAAGCATGCTAATTTTGATCTATTTGTCAAAATGTTTGGTTTTAAGATGGCACTACACAAATGCTCTAACAAAAAAAGAGAAAATGTTCAAGCTTTCATAAGCTGTAGCTCTAATGAAAATAGTGAGATGATACCTGCATATTAGCGGCCCAACTAACCAAGCCCCTAACACACACACACTAGCTGTACTACCCGGCTTCGCCCGGGTTAATAACTGTTAACAAAATAGAATGTATTAACATTCCCGGGATAGAATGTATAAATAGAATGTATTAACGCCCGGTATAGTAACTGTCTCTCTGTTTCTCTCCCATTCTCTGTCTGTTTCCCTCTCTGTATATCTCTCTGTCTCTCTCTCCGTCTCTTTCCCTGTCTGTCTATCCATCGCTGTTTCTTTCCCTCTCTGTCTCTTTTCCTCTGCCTGTCTCTTTCCATCTCTTTCCCTCTGCCTGCATTGTGACACGCCAACATTCCATATAAGGGTGTGGCTGCGCATTCTTCTGAAGGTCTGGCTGCACTGTGGCTCCCAGCTCCATTCGCTTTAATGGAGGCAGGTTTTTTGGTGAATAACTAAAGCGCGGGGGTTAAAATTTCCCCTCAAAACATAGCCTATGACGCTCTCGGGATCCAGAAGTGTGAGTGCGCAAAATTTTGTGGCTGTAGCTGCGACTGTGCAGATGCCAATCCCGGACATACACACATTCAGTGTATATATATATATATATATATATATATATATATATATATATATATATATATATATATATATATATATATATATATACACATATACATACACGTATATGTACACACACACGCTATAATAATATAGCAATATATCGTACATACATATACACACACACACACACATTAGATATAGATTATATATATATATCTATATCTAATGTGTGTGTATATATATGTATGTACGATATATTGCTATATTATTATAGCGTGTGTGTACATATACATATGTATGTGTGTGTATGTACATATATATATATATACACATACACACACACACACATATATGTATATGTACACACACGCTATAATAATATATCGTACATACATATACACACACACACACACACACACATATTAGATATCTATCTATCTATCTAATGTGTGTGTGTGTGTGTGTGTGTGTGTGTGTGTGTGTGTGTGTGTGTGTGTGTGTGTGTGTGTGTGTGTGTGTGTACATATACATATGTATGTGTGTGTATGTATGTACACACATACATATATATTATATATATATATATACACACACATAAAAAAAAACAAAAAAAAACAAACATGAATTTCTCTGGAATAAGACATCGAGGTATAATTTTGTCCAACTTTTTATGACCTGCAAGGCTTAGGAGACATGACCCTACTGACAGATTCTCTTTAAAAGGATCTGTCAGACTAACAGTAATTGTGGATTGGGTGGGATGTGAAAGTGATAATCTGCTGACTGACTAACTGAATTATCATGTGACAGGAAAGTTCCAAGGCAAGCAATTCAAAATTAAAAGGTTGCAAAATTTAATTGTACTCATCTCATCACATTGTGCAATCAAAATGTGCAAACCTAGCAACAAATAGATGACCAGCTGGTAAATTAGTCCATGTCAGCATAGACAATGGTGCCACTTTGCTAAAATAGGGCACCAATGTCAGATTAGAGATGAGGGTTTTGGGTTTTTTTTATAGCATGGCAGGGTTTTTTTGTATGTTTTTTTCCCCAATTACGGCAGTGGCTTTAGAGACCTGCAGCAATATAGCTGAACCGGAAGGGAACAAAGCAGCCTGGAAACTCCCAGGTGCTTATTAGAAATTTCCTAGCACCACTCTCGAACAAACACTAGTTTCTCATAAAGAGCACTGGACGTCACAAAAAACATTTCGTTCATATACAACAATCTAATACTAAGAGGAGAGAACCCATAGTATCACTTATCTTAGGCCACTTCACACGTCCGTGGTTCAAGTACGTATGACGTCCATTTTCATATGTACTGAAGGCACGGACATACGCAGACCCATTAAAATCAATTGGTATATGCACCTATCCCTGTTTTCTGACGAACGTGTTCCCATGTGCTCCAAAAAGCAACAAGTCCATTTTTTTCTGGCAGCACTGATGTCACATGGACTGATGTGATCCGTGTGACATGTACAGGAGAAAACAAGTCTTTGAAATAAAATTATTTTCTATACTCACCTGTCTCCTGCACTGTGTCTCTGCCTCTGTTGTCACTTGCTTCAAGGATTGCTCATTATGCTCATGCATATTCACTGCACTGTGGACCCAGAAGCAGCAGTGCCAGAGACATCAGCACCAGGGATAGGCGAGTATAGAAGTTCCTGCTGTTAGTGTCCTATCACAGAGAGTACACGCTGAGATTAAAGATGAGCAGATCAGTCGAAGTCCAGTTCGGCGGGTTCAGCCGGACTTTAGATAGAGTTCAGTTTGGGACAAGGACTTGAACGGAACCCCAATAGAAACCACTAACTGGGCAATTCTGTCTAATGCGGGCTTCCCACGAGACGATATATCGTGCGATCGCACCCACTCCCGTCGTTTGTGCGTCACGAGCAATTAGTTGCCCGTGGCGCACAAAGTCGTTAAACCCCCGTCAAACGCACTTAACTGCTGAGCGACGTCGCTGTGGGCGGCGAACATCCACTTCCTGAAGGGGGTGGGACGTTCGGTGTCACAGCGACGTCACACATTGGCCGGCCAATAGAAGCGGAGGGGTTGAGATGACTGGGACGTAAACATCCCGCCCACCTCCTTCCTTCAGCATTGCCGCCGGGACGCAGGTAAGCTGTGTTCATCGTTCCCGGGGTGTCACACGGAGCGATGTGTGCTACCCCAGGTACGATAAACAACCGGCGCAAAGAAGAATAAACGACTTTTTAAAAATAAGCGACATGTCAACGATACACGATTTGTAACCGATTTGCGAACGTTCTGAGTCGCTCGGAGGTGTCACACGCAACGACATCGCAAACGATGCCGGATGTGCGTCACGAAAACCGTGACCCCAACGACATATCGCACGATAGATCGTCTCGTGTGACGCCCGCATAAGCCTACATAGTTGTTCAACCATCATACCCAAATATCTAGCCAGGGTTTTTCTAGATTGAAGATATTAATCTTCCACAGCAGACAAAACACAATAGTAACATTTGGTTAAAAACATTGCCTTCCCTTTCGAACTTTCCAGTAGAGCAGGTTGGCCTCAGTTGCCCACTAAGCATCCAAGCATTCCAGTGCATCGCCACTGGCTACTCATCGATAATGACCAACTATTCTGTCCAACCAGTGACCTGTTAAGGCTACTTTCACACATCCGGTTTGAGCCGTGCGGCTCAATCCGGCTGTGAAACCTATGTAACGGATGCGGCGAAAACGCCGCATCCTTTGCATAAGCTTTTTACATGCGGGCGGTCCGGTTTTTGCCGCTTGCGGCATGCTACTGAGCATGCGCAGTTGCAAAAACCGCATGCGGCGGCCGGATGCGGTTTTTGCCGCATCGCGCCCCATCCGGCATCCATAGGGATGCATTGGGAAAAGCGCCGCATCGGCCGGATGCGGCGCGATGCGTTTTTTTTTGCCGGAGCAAAAAACGTGGCAGGGAACGTTCCATCCGGCCGCCGCATCGGCTAAATCTGCCGCATGCGGCAAAAACCGGACCGAACGCAAGCCCATGCGGCACAATGCGGCACTAATTAAAGTCTATGCAGGAAAAAAAAAAAAAAAAACGGTTGCGGTTTTTCTGCAAAGTGCCGGATTGTGCCGCATTGCAAAAGCCGGATGTGTGAAAGTAGCCTAAATAACCAGGGTACCACCAATCATAAGCAACACTCTTGTTTGCTCATTTGGCAGGATATTTTACAAGACTTAAAAAAAAAAAAAAAAAAATCTCCTTTTATATTTACTCCAACAAACCATTTGGCAATAACTGGATAGATTTGCTCTTTCACCTCACTCTGCTTTCTATTAGGCCTTCTTAGTTTCTTGCATGCCCATTTAGGCTATGTGCGCACAGTGCGTTTTTCGCGGCGTTTTTGCGCATTTTTCGGGTGCGTTTTTGGCCTCAAAACTGCAAGACTTTGCTTCCCCAGCAAAGTCTATGAGTTTTCATTTTTGCTGTCCGCACACATCTGTTTTTTTTACCTGCGTTTTTGAGTTTAAAAAAAAAAAATGGACAAGTCAGTTCTTTCCTGCGTTTTTCTGCGTTTTCCCCCCATGCAATGCATTGGAAAAACGCAGAGATCAAAAACGCAGCCAAAAACGCACCAAATCGCGGCAAAAAACGCATGCGGTTTTTTGACGCAGGTGCATTTGTGCGTTTTTAGCGGCCAAAAACGCACAAAAACGCAGCGTCAAAAAGACGCAGTGTGCGAACCTAGCCTTACTGTTGTACTTCGCAAGCTTATCAAATTCTCAAAAACATTCTTGTGATACTGTTTTTCTTAATCTTGCTACGATTTTGGTGTTAAATAATGCAGTTTCAAAAAGTGTCCATATCTAGCATTGAAAATGTTATCTTTGTGTAACTCCTACTCGTTAATTGCTTTGGATAGTGTTGGCAGTTTGCGGCCTCTTGCCAATGGTTGGCTTAGGGTATGTGCGCACGTTGCTTTTTACCTGCTTTTTACCTGCTTTTTTGCTGCTTTTTCTTCTGCGCTGTTTAATGCCAAAATGGATGTGTTCTTCTATTCAAGCAAAGTCTATGGGAATTTGGGTTTCTTGTTCACACTATGTTGTTCAAAATGCAGCCTTTTTGTGGCAGAACTTTGGTCAAAAACTCTGCAAAACCCAAATGGCAAAAACAATTGACATGTTGCTTCTTTGAAAAGCTGAGTTTTTGACCAAAGTTCTGCCTGAAAAAGGCAGCATTTTGAACAACATAGTGTGAACAAGAAACTCAAATTCCCATAGACTTTGCTTGAATAGAAGAACACATCCATTTTGGCATTAAACAGCGCAGAAGAAAAAGCAGCAAAAAAGCAGGTAAAAAGCAGGTAAAAAGCAACGTGCGCACATACCCTTAAATAAACTAGAAGCAGTGACCACCAGGAATAAAATGGAAGAATATTCAGGCAATGAAGGTAGATGCATCCTGAAAATTACACCTGTAAAACAGATGCTAGAGTGCACTCAACTGAAACTTCATGGGACAAGTAGGACAAGATGTGCAGCATAGAAAACCCGTCAATTTACATAATAATACGGTACTGCAAGTGACTCCATTAGCCATTTCTGGGTTTATGGCAGTGACAACTAGAAGAGTTCAAGATGGCAAATTCTGTCTCAGTCAGAGTCTTGCTGCAATTACAAGAGTGGTAGCAATTTACATAGCAGCACAAAATAGCTCCACCTAAAATTAATCATATTAAGGGTGTGTGGGTTTTTTTTCCTCTTATTTTGTAATGCCATTTCCAGACTATAAAACCTAAAAGTCCATTTCCGAAGCCTGGAATGCCATCCTGGTGTCTTGTCTGACATATTTGATCATAGCATGCTCACTGGTGCTAATGTAACCCTCAGAGAAATAACAAAATATTATATAATATAAATAATAAATGTATATTACAACTATTAAACATGAAATCAGTCCAAATCTAACCAAATTATGAATTCTGCAATGAAGCCTCTTGCTCAAGCTGTAACAGAATGAGAAAATTTACCATTAAAAAAATGATAGCAACATAACTGATTTGTTCCAGATACATACTCCTATAATCCTCTACAAAAAAAAAAAAAAGGAATATATTTGGAAGTAAAAATGTTGCATGTTGTACAACTTTTGAAGCAGTGAACTTCCTGTTACGCTCCAAAGACGTCAGTAGTTGCATAAATGTGGTAACACTTGGCCTGTAACGTATGAGCCTCCCTCAAAAGCAGAAGTGACAACTCATTTCTACGTACTTTGCAATTCTAAAAAAAAAAATATTAAAATAATTTTCCAGTTAACGTAGTACTATGGCAGTAAGTGAAAAGCAATTTGGACTCCAAAAACTGATTCAGGAGCGAGATCTACAGAAGCTGCTGCATTATTATAATGTGTAAATAATGTGTATATGGAATATATATGCAGGCATGTACGTAGATGCACATGTTATAGTGAACTAACAACAAAAAGTGAGATACTAGCCTAACCACCCGCATGCTACCAGGAGACAGTGTGTGTGTGGCTGGTAAACAAGTTTTTGCAGTGCAGTTTATAAAGGCATCTGGGCTTCCCATAAAAAAGGCATAAATTATTTATCAGTCACATCAAGAGGAGGAGGGGAGGAGAGAAGATCCAGCACCGACGTAATAAAAAAATTCTTTATTCAAAATTCATAAAAAAGGTAATTCCAACCAAGTGCAGAATATATTTACACTTGACGCGTTTCGGAGAAAGTAGACTCCTTATTCATAAGCAACTTGTTGGACAGGAGCACAACATATGTTGATTGCACACGCCTACATGGCAGGTTATCACTAGGCCCCCCCTCACTCCCGATAAGAAAGTGAAGCCGGTCTAAATCTTCAATTTAAAAAAAATAAATAAATAATAAATCATCACATCCATTTGAGTGCTGTTGCATCTGGCTATACCATAACAGATTATACTTTATACAAACCAGAATCCCCATCACCAAAATGGAGAATGTGTTCTCCATTCTCACCTAGTTCTTACCAGGCCACAAAATTGAGGTCAGAAGAAATTGGAGGGACTACTAGTGCATGCACCCTACTGCTCCAGTCTACATCTATGGCAATAAAGATATGTAAATAGACTAATGCTGCTACCTTCATCGGTGCCATAGCAGCCAAGTGTGAACTAGGGAATACTTTTTGCAATCAGTAAGAGTCCTGTCAGTGGAAACTACACATAGAAAAGCATAATAGTAAAAATTGCAGCTTTTCATCTTAGAAATAGTGATACAGAAAACTGACGAAGTTAGGGTGGTGTCACACACAGCGACAACGACGACGCTGCTACGTCACCATTTTCTGTGACGTTGCAGCAACGTCCCGTCGCTGTGTGTGACATCCAGCAACGAGCTGGCCCCTGCTGTGAGGTCGCCAGTCGTTCCTGAATGTCAAGCTTCATTTTTTTGGTCATCGCTCTCCCGTTGTGGCGCACACATCGCTGTGTGTGACAGCAAGAGAGCGACGAAATGAAGCGAGCAGAGAGCAGGAGCCGGCATCTGGCAGCTGTGGTAAGCTGTAACCAGGGTAAACATCGGGTAACCAAGGGAAGACCTTTCCCTGGTTACCCAATATTTACCTTCGTTACCAGCGTCCGCCGCTCTCGCTGCAAGTGCCGGCTCCCTGCTCTCTGCACATGTAGCTGCAGTACACATCGGGTAATTAACCCGATGTGTACTGTAGCTAGGAGTGCAGGGAGCCAGCGCTAAGCAGTGTGCGCGGCTCCCTGCTCTCTGCACATGTAGCACAGCGACGCGTGTTGTTATGATCGCTGCTGCTTCTGCTGTGTTTGACAGCTAAGCAGCCATCATAACAGCGACTTACAAGGTCGCTGTTGCGTCACAGAAAATGGTGACGTAACAACGACGTCGCTGTCGCTATGTGTGAACCCAGCTTTAGGGATGGTCCGTAGGCTGAAGAGATTTCAATCTAAATCTCTTTCTATTTATTGCCCTAATCTTAAAAAAAAAATAAAAAAAAAATAAAATATATATATATATATATATATATATATATATATATATATATATATATAATAAAAAAAAATCTATTATGGCTGTATTAAAAATGTCCTACCTTTCCCTTCACTGTCACAGCATCTGCCACCACCTTGATATGAAGGGTCATCAGGGATGCTGGCTTCAGGGACTGCTCTGTCCATCCCTGCTCGCTGTGCGACCTGCACAGTGATAGCGTATTTTCTGTTGCTAACTCAGATCAGTAGAGCTGGCAACACAGAGCGGGCATGCACTGTCAGTGTGCTCAAAGTATCCGGAGGCATTCAGAGACCAGCGCCGTCCCCGCATATCTCCGGGTACTCTGAGCACACTGACAGTGCATGCTGCTCTGTGTTGCCAGCTCTACTGATCTAAGTTAGCAACAGAACAGACACTATGTGTATATCGCACAGTGAGAATGGAGAGACTGAGCAGCACCTGAAGCCTCTTCATTTCAGGGAGGGGGCAGGCACTGCCACAGTGACTGCAGCCTCAGCCCCCTGATGATGCTTCATTTGAGTATCCTAGCATGAACTGGGATTCTAGGGTTTAGTCAGGGAAGGGTAGGGAATTCTTTTATATTAGTTTAGATTTGGGCAATAAATAGGGATTTATATTGAAATTTCTTCAGCCTTGGGACCACCCCTTTAAGACGTTCGTTTTCACAAACAAGTTCCGTATTTTTCACAGATAGCTTTCAAACACGATGCAGTCTATAGAGCTGTTCACGTCAGATTTTTTTTCACAACCTCAGCAGTCCAATGCAAAAATTACGGACACATGTCTGATATGGATCGCAGTGTAGAATCAAAATCGGCAAATTTTATGGTTCTGTATAAAACGTAGACCGCATTCGGCTGCCTTCCAAATTATCAGTCTACAAGATAATGAAGAGAAAAATTGTCTCCATCTTTTCCTTTGTTTTGTCTTTTTGTCTCATTTAAGCAAAAACTGATCAAACTCAGATGACACTGATGAAACTGAAAAAATATCACCGATAAAACTCAGACTGATTTTCTTGAGAAATTCACTGGCATCTGAATGAGCCCTTGGTCCATAATGTCATGTGAAAGTGCTTGTAGCCTCACGTAATAGTAGCACTAGTCATTACTGAACTTAGAAATTTAGGGTGGAACCCGTCTGCCAGAGTAGTTTGGGCTGACAAAGGTCAATGTTACAACATACAATAAGCCGATCTATGGAAGGATTTACATTTTACAAATATGTTGAACAATTTAGTAATATAGACATACTTTTTTCATTAAATAAATGGCAGATTTATGTAACTCTCCAGCTGTGCAACATTTTTTTTTTATCTTAAAGCACATTATTTGAGAAACTATACTTCAGCCAGAAGAGTTGGAGTAAAACAAAAAATAAAAACACAAAAAAAAACCCCCCAAAAACGTAATTTTGATGTTTTGGCAGATTTTGCTAAAAAAAAAAAAATATGCTACAGCCAATATTCTGAGAGTCAACTGAGAGTCAATGGAGCAATATTTAATTCTACATATTTTTTTTTCACTTTTACTTAAAAATAGAAGCCTCCCTCCCAAAAAAATTCCATCATGCTCTAGATGTAGTATATTTTTTTCAAGCAGTAACTAGGAATTTTTCTCCATAGAATGTTGTGTTTTTAGTTACATTTTTTACATAACAAATCTCATAATTCTAAAGGCGTTAAATGAAAACTCGTTAGTCAGATGAGGGCTAAAAATACCGTACATCTCCGACTAAGTTCACAAAAGCTTATTAAAAAAATCCGGGCTAAAAATACATCATCTCAGGCTGAGTTCACAAAAGCAGATTTAGAAAAAAAAAAAAAATAAAATTCAATTTTCATCCCAAAAAAAACAAACAAACCCTTTTTCATCTGGATTGTCATCCATATGACATTCATTCTTATACATAAGCAATTAGAATTTACAAGCCCAAATACAGTTTCCTATGATAAAGAATAGTATATCTAGAAAAATCTATTTTGTTTTGCACATTTATGGACTAGTTCATATGAAATACAAAAGATTAGTCCATACTACATTCCCCCCCTTCCGCACAATGATATTGGGTCCGTGAAATAAAAAAAAAAAAAAAAAAATTATATCAAATATATATATATTTATATTAATAAAAATTATATAATTTATATATATATATATATATATATATATATATATATATATATATATATATATTAGTAAATGGTTATCTGACTGAAAGGTCCCATTGAATAACATTGGTAGGGGTGATGTCTTTTTTTACGGACAAAACTCCGACCAAAAAACACGTAGGTGTGAACACGTCCTCAGGGTGCGTCAGTAATACAGGATTTTGTTTTTTTCAGCCAATTCAGCCCAAAAAAAAAAAAAAAAATCCAACATGCCGGATTAGTGTTTTGAATGATATAAAATTTTGTTGAAACGAATAATAGTTCCAAAAACAAGCGATGAAGGAAAATGACCATAATAGGAAACTTATCACGTAACTGCCAGATAAAAAACATTGAGAAATCAGAAAAATACATTAAAAAATGAAAAAAAAAAAGTCATGAAAATAGGAAAGTTTCCAAACTATTTTATACCTTTTGCTGGCAGCTGTGCCATAATCGTGACGTCATAGGCAGACGCCGGTAAGAAGGGATCGGTCATTAATCAGCTACACATATATATAATCATCAGCACTCCTTGCTATGGCCGTACACCATATGGCAGCGCGCACCTCCACCTGTGATGAAGGAAACTCACCATCTGTATTTAACACCATCCTGTCGGCTGCTCGGACTGAGGCTCCGGACGTCTCAGCAGTCACCACCAGCACAAGGTGCCACCTAACCAGGACTCCGTAATGACAGCTGCTGCAAGTCCCAGCACGGGCAGGAGGCGGGGGAAGGGCGTCCACGTCACCCCGAGGGGGGAGGGTAGCTGCTACACCCTGTCTGCGCTAGTCACACGTTAACCCCTGCAGTGCTGCACTCAGTGGTGGGTGGGGTCTGGCTGTGACACCTGAGCTCAGGGTATAAAGTCCGGAGTGAAGCAGAGATAGCCCCTTTGGTAGTGGTACAGCAGACAAGGCACAGGTTGTGTCAGGAAGTTTAGGCGGGAAATGTATGCAGAGTTCTGACAGGAAGCTATGGGCCTGTGACAGGAATGATAAGGCAGGCTGTGGGCATGTGGCACACTTTAGTAAGAGCTTCGCCCACACTGTGCTGAGCAGAGACATCCTTCCTGTACATATGCAACTTGCTGTGCTGTGAGGAAAGCGAGAAATACCACAAGACGATGAACACCACCTATATGCCATAGAGAAGCCAAAATTTAATAATAATTTTATTCATTTATATAGCGCTATTAATTCCACAGCGCTGTACATACATTGGCGAAACTGTCCCCATTGGGGCTCACAATCTAAGTTCCCTATCTGTATGTCTTTGGAGTGTGGGAGGAAACTGGAGTACCCGGAGGAAACCCACGCAAACACGAGGAGAACATACAAACTCCTTGCAGATGGTGTCCTTGGTGGGATTTAAAAACTCACGCATGTCATCCCCAGGCATTGATAATTAGTGATGAGTGAGCACTACCATGGCTCGGACGGGCTCCACTTATTTACCGAGTATAATGGAAGTCAATTTGAAACTTAATAATTTTTCTAGATCTTCTCATGCTTGAGTTTTCCATCGACTTCCATTAAACTTGGGTACTTGTTTCGAGCCCGCCTAAGCATCCGACCCAGCTCGTTTTGAGCCACAATCCGAGCCAGCTAGTTTCGAGCCATATTATACTCGGGTACCCAATTTTGAGCCCGCCTGAGCATCCAGCCCTGCTGATTTTGAGCCACATTATACTCGGGTACTCGTTTTGTGCCCGCCTGAGCGTCCGACCCGGCTCATTTCAGGCCACATTATACTCGAGTACTCTAGTGATGGGCAGTCCGGCTCTTTTTGGTGATCCGGTTCCCATGGCTCCGCTCACGAAAAAGAGCCGGATCTTTCCGATCGTTCTCGGCTCCTTATTAAATGTGTTCACCCGCAGGTGAACACATATTTAAGATTATAGTAACGCCGCCAAAACCCCGCCCACCCACGGCTAAACCCCACCGACTTACAAATGACCAATTAGATTGTTGAGTAGGTGTTTAGCTGCGGGTTGGCGGGGTTTCAGAGGCAAAAAGAGCAGTTTAGAGATTTTAGTGGCTCACACTGGGGATTCGGCTTCTGTCGGTCACAGCAGGGAGCCGGACCTTTGTGTCAGATCGTTCACGACCGACACATCACTAGATTACTCATTTCGAGCCCACATGAGTGTCCGACCCAGCTCGTTTCGAGCCATGTTATACTCAAGTACTCGTTTTGAGCCCGCCTGAGCGTCCGATCCTGCTCGTTTAAAGCCACATTATTCTCAAATACCCGTTTCGAGGCCGCCTGAGCGTCCAACCCAGCTCGTTTTGAGCCACATTATACTCGGGTACTTTTTTTGAGACCACCTGAGCGTCCGATCCAGCTCATTTCGAGCCACGATAGACTCGGGTACTCGTTTCGAGCCCGCCTGAGCGTCCGACCCTGCTCGTTTCAAGCCACGTTATTCTCAAATACCTGTTTCGAGCCCGCCTGAGCATCCAACCCAGCTCGTTTTGAGCCACATTATACTCGGGTACTCATTTTGAGCCCGCCTGAGCGTCCGATCCAGCTCATTTCGAGCCATGATATACTCTGCTACTTGTTGCGAGCCCGCCTGAGCGTCCGACTGTGACGGGGGTGTTCAACAGAGCAAAGGATGGACGAGGCCGAGGGACGATCCAACAGGTTTATTCACAAGAACACTGGAACAGCACACGATAAGTCCACATAAAACAGATTTGGGGGCCCTTCCCGACAATCCTCGGACCAGATAACAAAGCAATCGTCCTTACAGTAGTCCAAAGAGTTCCACACAATCCCACGGGCCGCCACACAGGCCTAGCTCCGTCCGTGTCCACAGCCACCCAGGCTGGAGCTCCTTCCTCTCTTTAGTTTCAGCTCACTCTGAAGTTACAAAAAGGGAAATGCATTGTCTGTGCTCCTTGACCAGCCCACCATGTTTATAGAGGGGGTAGGGGTCACACATCCTATCATCAATGGCTTGGTCCATCACAGGGCTCCAATATGTCTGCCAGCCACAGTAGATGAAGGGATCCCCTGCTGTAAAGAACAATGACTATTCCTTCACTGGCCAATGCAATTACAGACTGGATACACAACTCTGGATAGAAGAGGACAGGCTATTTACATAATCACATTAGATGCCAAGACTACAATTGTATGAGAGAGACACATTGAGACCAGTAGCTCCCCCAAGAAAATACATGAATTACAACTAATACAACCAGGGAAATATACATATCATGACATAGTATCACAGCATATACAGTGAGAGGGTAAATTACATCTTCACAATCCCTCCCCCTCCCAACTTGTGTACGTACTAGGGACCTCTACAGGTCACTGGTTAAGTACACACAGGCAGAGCATTACTTACATGTGGCTTCATGCAGCCACGAATTGGCATCGTAGCTCTCCCACATCATTGCCCAGGAGAACAGCTGCAGGCAGACTACCCATCACCCCAACCACACATCGCCTGACCCCAAAACCAAAGTTCAGATCCACAGTGGCTGTGGGAATAGTCCTCCATTGTCCACCAGCCAGTTCAATGACAATCCCAGGTCCTCTATGGATTGCCTCAGGCCGAACCACTCGGGGATCAGCCAGTGTGAGGAAAGCACCCGAGTCACAAAATCCAACAAGTCTCTGTCCATCCAGCACAACCTCCTGCAAGTGCTTACCTCGATGAGCAGAAGTCGTCATAACTGCGGGTCGCACCCCGTAAACTCCTGGTGGTGCAACATGGGGGGCTGGGTCACTAGGCCAGTCCTCACATAGCGGTGCCACATCTTCCTCCATGGCACTGGGCTGTAAATAATTAACAATCCGATTGGGTGCAGGATCAGTCCTCATTTGAACAGCTGGGCAGGAGACTTGCCGATGCCCTGGCTGTCCACATTGATAGCATCTGAGCTGGGTCTCCCTCCATCCAAGGCGTCCTCTTGGGTAAGGGGTAGGGGAACTTGGAGGCCGGCTCCCACCTGAAGGTGCTGTAGGGGTTTGAGGATGATTCCTCCATGGGCTGGCTGGGCATGAGGCCTGCAAATGCCCGGGATGCCTACAAACATAACACCTGCGCTCTGTTACTTCCTCTCCCCGGCGTATTCCAGAAAGTGCAGTAGAAGCAACTGGAGGCACATTAACACGGGTATCAACATGTGGTGGCTTAGAGGAACGGGGAACAATGGGGACAGAATAACTGGGGGCATCCGGTGTTGTGGAGCTGTTAGGCGTCTCTCCATCCTCCAACAGAACCCTCCACTGAGGCTTGATGGTGAGCACCTCATCAGCGAGAGCAGCAGCTTGTTCCACAGTTGACGGCTTTCTCTCACGCACCCATTCTCTGATTTCCGCTGGGCACCTGGCATAGAACTGCTCTTTTAGGATGACCTGCAGGAAGGTCCCCCAAGATAAGGCCTCCTCTGCCTCCAGCCAGCGATTACATATTTGTTTGAGTCTATGAGCATATATCTTAAAAGACATTTCCCCATCACAGGCTAAAGCACGGAACTGAGTCCTGTAAGTGTCTGGGGTCACAGCATAATGTTCTAGAATAGTCTGTTTAATATCCGCATACTCACAGTTCCACCGAGGGTCCATAGCTCTATAGGCTTCAGCAGCTCCCCCCTCTAGGAGCCCAACCAGATGCCGGACACGCTCCCTGTCCGGGACTTCCATTAATCGACACTGATGCTCAAAGTCCTGGAAGAAGCCCTCAATGTCGCCTGCAGCCTCATTAAACGGCTTAAAGTCTTTGCGGGACACCCTGGGAAGTTCCCTCATGGTGGGTGCTGGGGTTACAGTCTGTCTGGAGCCTCTAGCTGCTTCCACAGCAAGCCTCCTCTCCAGCAATGCCCTCTCCTTAGCTCCGCGAATAGCCTCCCTCTTATCTTCTATGGTGGCCTCATCTCCAAGCAGTGCCATTTCCTCCTCATACCACACAATCCATTGACTTTTTTGGGTATTTACCTCCAGCTCCCGTCTTTCCTCCCCTTGCTGTGGAAATCCTTCCTCGGTGCCATCTTGCAGGCAAGCGTTTTCCAATGCCTCAATTAGTTGCTCCTTAGAGAGTCCTTTGTAACCGACTCCTAATTCACGGGCCATTGTTTGTAGGCTCACCACACTCCAGTTCTTGTACTCTGAGGTTCTGATTCCAGATGTTAATGGGCCGTTGTCCTCCATTCTTTCTGCTCTGATCCCAGCGCTGCCAACCAGTTTGTGACGGGGGTGTTCAACAGAGCAAAGGATGGACGAGGCCGAGGGACGATCCAACAGGTTTATTCACAAGAACACTGGAACAGCACACGATAAGTCCACATAAAACAGATTTGGGGGCCCTTCCCGACAATCCTCGGACCGGATAACAAAGCAATCGTCCTTACAGTAGTCCAAAGAGTTCCACACAATCCCACGGGCCGCCACACAGGCCTAGCTCCGTCCGTGTCCACAGCCACCCAGGCTGGAGCTCCTTCCTCTCTTTAGTTTCAGCTCACTCTGAAGTTACAAAAAGGGAAATGCATTGTCTGTGCTCCTTGACCAGCCCACCATGTTTATAGAGGGGGTAGGGGTCACACATCCTATCATCAATGGCTTGGTCCATCACAGGGCTCCAATATGTCTGCCAGCCACAGTAGATGAAGGGATCCCCTGCTGTAAAGAACAATGACTATTCCTTCACTGGCCAATGCAATTACAGACTGGATACACAACTCTGGATAGAAGAGGACAGGCTATTTACATAATCACATTAGATGCCAAGACTACAATTGTATGAGAGAGACACATTGAGACCAGTAGCTCCCCCAAGAAAATACATGAATTACAACTAATACAACCAGGGAAATATACATATCATGACATAGTATCACAGCATATACAGTGAGAGGGTAAATTACATCTTCACACCGACCCAGCTCATTTTGAGCCATGTTATACTCGGGTACTCGTTGCGAGCCTGCCTGAGTGTCCAACCCAGCTTGTTTCGAGCCAGTCCACATGGTAGTGTTCTCTCATTACTAATAAAAAGAAATTTCTTGGTTTTGTACGAACTGTACCAATGTTTCTCTTATCGTATCCATATGCACATGAGGTTATGTCTGACAGAAGTAAGAACATGACTTCAGGTATAAGACTCCCTTCACACAAATCAATGTCGCATTGTGACATTGTATCTAATGATTTTCTACGGTGCCGCACAGCAGCCTGAGACTACAACAATCGCAAATGTTTCCACGTGTGTTGGCTTTTCTATCACTGGTCCAACACGACTCACTTGCCATAAATGTCAGTGAAAGTGACATTTCCCTGTGACGTGTGTGACTTATCTGCAACTTGGTTATTTTTACAGCAAAATTGCAGGTCTAAAATAGTTGCATGACATCAAGTTGCAGAGAAGTATTTGATTGAATGGCTTTCATGAGAATTGCTGTCCTAAAAAATAAAAAAAAAAATATCTAGTGATGTACTCTCATATCCATTTTGTACAGTTCGGTCCAGAAATATTTGGACAGTTTTAGTTGTTTACCAAAACATATTCAATATATAGTTATATATATGGGCTTAAAGTGCAGACTCTCAGCTTTAGGCCTCATTCACATTTCATTTTTTGATCAGTATTTCACCAGTATTTGTATGCCAAAGGAGGGAACAGTTGTCAATCTTTCAATTATAGTTTTAATCTGTGAGTTCCACACCTGGCTTTGGAATACACTGATGTAAAAATACTGATGTGTGAATGAAGCCTTAAAGGGAACCTGTCACCACTTTTTTGGCATTGCGGCCACCATCACTGGGCTTTTATATACAGCATGTTAGAATGCTGTATATAAGAGCCCAGGCCGCTGTGAGAACATAAAAATCACTTTATAATACTTACCTAACGGTCGCTCGGTTGGCCATATGGGCGTCTCCGTTCTCTGGTGCCTGTGCCTCCTCTTTCGGCCATCTTCGTCCTCCTTCTGACTCCTGTGTGCATGACGCGTCCTAAGTCATACACACTCGCCGATCCTGTGCAGGCGCACTACAATACTTTGATCTGCCCTGCTCAGGACCTTAATGCCGGTGAGTGTGGATGACGTCGGACGCGTCATACACCGCGGCTAGAGAAGAACGAGGACGAAGATGGCTGAAAGAGGCGGCGCCGGCACCGGAGAACGGAGACGCCCATATGGCCAACCGAGCGACCGTAAAGTGTTTTTTATGTTCTCACAGCGGCCTGAGCTCTTATATACAGCATGTTAGAATACTGTATATAAGAGCCCGGTGGTGGTGGCCGCAGCTTATACGCCAAAAAAGTGGTGACAGGTTCCCTTTAACTTGAGGCTCTTTAAAGTGGTTGTCCACTACTAGGACAACACCTTTCTCATGTTGAGCCTCACTAAAATAAAAAAAGCTTATACACCCCTCCCATGCCGGTGCTGTTCCAGCGCTCACTAGTCCCGCACCCAATCACCGCCAGCTTCTCTCTCCGCATTCAGGCGTATAAGTAATTACCAGAAAGCAAGCTGCCAGCAGCAGCTCTCACTTCCTGTTAATTACTTATACGCCTGAATGCGGGGAGAGAAGCTGGCGGTGATTGGGCACAGGACTTGCATGATGTCACAACCTCACATAAGCCTGGAACAGCACTGGCACGGGAGGTGAGTATAAGCCTTCTTATTTTAATGGGGCCAAACATAGGAAATGAGAAGCAATTTTCCAAATAGTGGACAACCTCTTTAAAGCCCCCTTCTCACGTCAGTGATTCTGGTGCGTATGTTACTGTTTTTATACGTACCAAAATCACAGACATACGCAGACCCATTAAAATCAAAGGGGCTGCGCACACAACAGTGATTTGTTATTGGATCGTGTTTACATGCAGCATGGAGACAAGTCCATTTTTCTCCGGCACCACTGATGTCACACGGACCACACAGTGATGTGATCTGTGTGACATGTACCAGAGAAAACACGTATCTTTGAAATAAAATTATATAATCCTCACCTGTCTCCAGCGATGCTGTTTTTGGTGCTGCTGTCTCCTGCTTCCAGGCCGGCTAATTATGCTCATGAATAATCCCTGCACCGTGACCCAGAAGTATCAGCAGCGGTGAGACAGCAGCGGCCGGAGATATCAGAACCATGGATAGCAGGAGCGTGGAAAGGTCAGTATAGGTGCCTGATCTCCGTGTACTATCACGGATAGTACATAGAGGACACACGTGTGTCAAAATCAAGGCAAACGGAGGGCCATATGCGTCTTTAACACGTCAGTGAAAAATGTGTGTTTTTCACTGATGTGTGAGAGGTCTAATATGTAGCTTGCCTTTTTTTCAAGGGACCAAAATTAATTGGACAGTTATTTCAAAAGCTCTTTAATGGTGTGCATGGTCTATTCTCTCATCAATCCATCATCAGTTAAGTTAAAGGTCTGGAGCTGATTCAAGGTAGAATTTGCATTTGGAAGCTGTTGCTATGAATCCGCCATTTGCGGTCAAAGTTGTTCTCAATTGAAGAGACACAGAGCATCAGTAGGCTGAAAAAAAAGACAAAATCTATCAGAAAGATAGCAGAAATGTAAAAAATAAATAAAAAGTTCGGGCTAAAACAACATTTTAGTAGTAAAAATAATAGGAACTTTTCATTTGCTCAGCCCAATGTTATACAATTCTGCGAATCACTTGAGGATAAAAAATGCTCACTACTCCCCAAGTTGAATTCCTTGAGAGATGTAGTTTCCAGAATGGGTTCACTTGTGGGGGCTTCTGCTGTTTTGGCATGTCAGGGGATCTGCAAATGTGACATGGCAATTGCAATCTATTCCAGCCAAAATAGTGCTCCAAAATTAAAGTAACAACAAATTCTATGGTCCATTTTCTCTTGTTACCCTTATAACAATGAAAAACCTGAGACAAAAGCATCATGTTTGTGGGAAAAATGCATTTATTTATTTTCGTTTTAACAGCTGAATGTTATAAGATTATGTCTTTCATGTCTCAATTTTTTAGTTTGGTATTTTTTTCCCCTCTAAATACATTTTTAACTGCGTTCCACTATCCATAGAAATTCTTTTTATATATTGGACATACTTTGTTTTTCATTGAGACTGGCAATGTCTCTGTTTTAGTTTTTGTTTTATTTATGTATGCTTTTCTTCTATTATTGTTCATGCATTTTACATGGTGTGGCTCCCATATAAGCTCTAAAAAAAGCTTTGCTGATTGGGGGGACATTAAAAAAAATTGTTTAAAAGAACTGAGAGTCCTCAGTGGTTGATACCTGGGGGGACATTTTAACCTATAAATACAATCTAAGGCTATGTGTGCATGTTGCGTACAGTCACTGCAGAAATTTCTGCAACGATCTGAAGAGCACACGCGCGCTTCAAATCGCTGCAGAAAATGTCCGTAGTGGAAAAAAAAAAAAAAGCCGATTCCATGCGCTCTGCCTGCAGCTCCTCCCATAGACAGAGCAGGGGCTGCAGGCAAAGCGCACGAAAGAAGTGACATGTCACTTCTTAGAACGCAGCGCTTCGGGCAGCAGCCGAAGCGCTGCGCTCTAAGACGCCACGTGCGCACGGCTCCTGCATAATCTTCATAGATTATGCAGGGGATGCAGGACGCATGCAGTTACGCTGCGCTACAAAGCGCAGCGTAACTGCATGTAATTACGCAACGTGCGCACATAGCCTTATTCTTGCTACTTTTTCCATAACTGAGGCTGGTTATAAAGGAATCTCAGTCTACTGCGTGCATAGCAGAGCTGTCTTGGTCTCCTAGAATCCAGCAATTTCTCTTCCTACACTGATCATTCTGGAGCATAAAGCACTGACAGTACAGTACTTCCTAATCTGTATACACAAGGGCTGGATCAGTGCTGAATACACAACAATGGAGAAGGTAAACATGGTAATAATCCACGTGTATCTTGTCTGTGAGGAGTCAAACTGGGTCTGGCCACCATCTTGTGCAAGCTGCTTACATTGCATTGACGTTTTAGATCATTAGTACAGAGTAATAATGTCTGGACTGACCAGATCACTACCATTAGAGAATATTGCTGCCATGAAATGGGTTTACCTGGTCTGCAACTATGTTTGGCTAGCTGTATGACTCAAAGTAACATCCACATAAATGGTAGCACCCAAGATTTCCCAGCAGAACATTGCCCAGAGCGGCACAGTGTATCCTGTTGCCATCACTTCACCAGGTAAAAAAATACACACACTGTCTGTCATCCACACAATGTAAGAAAAATGTGATTCAACACAGACCAGGCCTCCTGTGTTTGCTCCATAGTACATTTCTTTTGTTCATATTCCTGTTGTAAGCTCTTTTGGCAGGTACAGGGGTCAGCATGGGCACTCTGGCTGTTCTGAAACTACACAGCCCTCTACACGGAAGCTGTGATGGATGGTGTTTTTGACCCCTTTCATTATTTTCAAGCTTTTAGGGTATGTGCGCATGTTGCATTTTGTAATTGTCAAAAAAATGTACCCTCTGGCAGACTTTGACAACTGTAAACACTGCGTTTGACCAAAAAAAATGCATCTAAAACACGTGTTTTGGATGCATTTTGCATGCATTTTACATGCGTTTTGGATGCATTTTTGACAGTGCAGTCCCACGGCAATTCAGCTCCGCTATATCCCTGTCCACATAACTGCCCGCTGTCAGCAGACACAGACAGAGCCGCGCGAAGAGAATTAACTCGGATGAACTTCACCCGACTAAATTGTCATCCCGCGGCTCTGTCTGTGTGCTGTCATGAACTCAGATGAACCTCTGAGGTCAGTGCCAGGACACAGGGGTCCGCAGCAGTAATGTCAGAGATTCCCCCGAGTTCACTGTCATCGCGCGCCTCTGTTTTTGTGTCGCGGCCTGATTTGCGATCACAGGTGAAGAACTCACCAGTGACTGCAAATCACCTGAGTGACTGTAGTGAGCCGCGCAATCAGCGGTGCCATCACTCAGGTTACCCGCGGCCACAGCTGAATCCTCCACCTGAGACAGTTGGAGGCCTCCAGCTGTGGCCGCGGGTAACCTGAGCGATGTCACCGCTGATAGCGAGACTCCCTTCAGTTGCTCCGTGGATCTCACAGAGAGCGGTCGTGCTCTACGGCCGCTCGCTGTCAGCTTCCGGTGTAGCAGAGCTGAAAGAGTCGTGGGACCTCGTGTGGATTACGTCGGACCTGGAGGGCTGTCTGGTGGGTAATAAAGTGGTGAAAGAGGGTGGGGTTTTTTGTCTTTTATTCGAAATAAAGGATTTTTTGGGTGTATGTTTATTTTCTTTAGCTTACAGGTTAATTATGGGGGCTGTCTCATGGACACCTGCCATGATTAACCTAGGACTTAGTGGAAGCTATGGGCTGTCATTAACTCTTTATTACCTCGATTGCCAACGCACCATGGCAATTCGGGAAGAGGCGGGTAAGGTCCCAGGACTGTCACATCTAATGGATGCGGCAATTCCAGGCGGCTGCTGGCTGATATTTTTAGGCTGGGGGCAGCCTAAAAATGATAGGCCTCCCCAGTCTGAGAATACCATTCCCCAGCTGTGTGGCTTTATCTTGGCTGGGTATCATTTGGGGGGGAACTGCACCTTGTTTTTTTAAATGATTTATTTATTTTACTGCACGATATAGACCCGCCCACCGGCGGCTGTGATATGTTGCAGTGAGACAGCTGTCACTCAGCGTGGGGGCTCGTCTGAATGCAACCAATCATCTGGTGGGCAGGGAAAGCAGTGAATATAAGATGGCCTAATGAGCGGCTGGCATTTTCAAAAGCAGGAGAAGCCGCCGGAGCCTTGTGACAGCTGTGCAGCGCCTCGCCGGTGATCAGTGATCGGTGAGATGAGAGAGGGAGAGATTAACTGACAGAGAGAGACCGACAGAGAGAGGGAGAGACTGACACCGACAGAGAGACCGACAGAAAGAGAGAGACCGACACTGACACAGAGAGAGAGAGACCGACAGAGAGAGAGAGACCGACGCCGACAGAGAGAGAGATCAACCGAGAGACCGACCGAGAGAGGGAGAGACTGATACCGACAGAGAGACCGACAGAAAGAGAGACTGACACCAACAGAGAGAGAGACACCGACAGAGAGAGAGAGACCGACGCCAACAGAGAGAGACCAACCGACAGAGAGAGACCGACAGAAAGAGAGAGAGACCGACAGAGAGAGAGAGACCGACGCCGACAGAGAGAGAGATCAACCGACAGAGAGACAGAGACCGACAGAGAGAGGGAGAGACTGATACCGACAGAAAGAGAGACTGACACCAACAGAGAGAGAGACACCGACAGAGAGAGAGAGACCGACGCCAACAGAGAGAGAGACCAACCGACAGAGAGAGACCGACAGAAAGAGAGAGAGACCGACACCGACAGAGAGAGAGACCGACAGAGAGAGAGAGACCGACACCGACAGAGAGAGAGAGACCGACAGAGAGAGACCAACTGACAGAGAGAGAGAGAAACCGACAGAGAGAGAGACCGACGCCGACAGAGAGAGAGATCAACCGACAGAGAGAGAGAGACCGACAGAGAGAGGGAGAGACTGACACCGACAGAGACCGACAGAAAGAGAGAGAGACCGACACTGACAGAGAGAGAGAGACACCGACAGAGAGGGAGACCGACGCCAACACAGAGAGAGACCAACCGACAGAGAGAGACCGACAGAAATAGAGAGAGACCGACACCGACAGAGAGAGACCGACAGAGAGAGACCAACTGACAGAGAGAGAGAGAAACCGACAGAGAGAGACACCGACGCCGACAGAGAGAGAGACCGACGCCGACAGAGAGAGATCAACCGACAGAGAAAGAGAGACCGACAGAGAGAGGGAGAGACTGACACCGACAGAGAGACCGACAGAAAGAGAGAGAGACCGACACTGACAGAGAGAGAGAGACACCGACAGAGAGGGAGACCGACGCCAACACAGAGAGAGACCAACCGACAGAGAGAGACCGACAGAAATAGAGAGAGACCGACACCGACAGAGAGAGACCGACAGAGAGAGACCAACTGACAGAGAGAGAGAGAAACCGACAGAGAGAGACACCGACGCCGACAGAGAGAGAGACCGACGCCGACAGAGACAGACCAAAAGACCTGCGTTTTGTTTGTCCAAAAATCTTGCAGAACGTAACAAAAATGCAGTGCAATCGCACAGCTAAACATTTTGGTTGTGTTTTGACACACCTCATTCATTTCAATAGGTGCAAAATATAACCAAAATGCACTGAAGAAGTGACCTGCTGCTTTTTTTTTAGGCATCGATTTTGGCAAATATTTGGCATCCAAAATGCTGCTAAAAAAAAAAGCAATGTGCGCATAGAATTTGCTGACTTCTCATAGACCTTGCTGGGGAAGCATAACGCATGCATTTTGACAATGACACAGTGCAGTTTTAAACACAGCCACAACGCAGGAAAAAACGCAATGTGCGCACATAGCCTAACACTTTTAGCAATTTGTACCACACTGGCTCTTTTATGGGATTGGAGATGGCATGCTAGTCTTCACTACTAGTGAGCATCAATGAGCCTGAGGAAATCATGAGCCTGTTGCTAGTTCTCTGGTTGTCCCTTCTGTTCTCTAAGTTTAGTTGGTACTAACCACTGCATACCGGAATGCATCACAAATCATCTCACCATTTAACTAGTAGTTTCTTATTTACTGCTCTATTCTATGTCCTGTTGTGTAGAAATATGTGACTCTTCAGATTTTGTGTTATACTGAGCCTGAAGAAGAGACCTGAGTAGTCCGGAAAGCTTGCTATTATTACCATCTTTTCAGTTAGCCATTAAAAGGCATCAACCACTGAGGACTCTCAGTTCATTGGTTAACACGGTACAAAAATATATTTTACCTGCATTTATTTAGTCAAAGCACAAAGATTCTTATGGTTGCTAATTTTTCCTGCATCCACCATACCAACCTCAAGAAACCAATTTCTCTTGACTGGTTCCATTGTGATAAGGTAATTCATATTATTTTAATATGTTATGGCTGATCAATGAATACAAAGAACATCATTTAGTCTTTCCAAGACCTGTACAAAAAACTATTGCAAATGTATTACATTTGATGAAAAGGCATGTTAGGCCATAATATAGGAAAAGAGTTTTTCACAGTTAGGCTAGGTTTGCACACTGCGTCTTTTTGACGCTGCGTTTTTGTGCGTTTTTGGCCGCTAAAAACGCACAAAAACGCACCTGCGTCGAAAAACGCATGCGTTTTTGCCGCGATTTGGTGCGTTTTTGGCTGCGTTTTGCTGCGTTTTTGATCTCTGCGTTTTGCTGCGTTTTTCAAATGCATTGCATGGGCGGAAAACGCAGAAAAATGCAGGAAAGAACTGACATGTCCATTTTTTTTTTTTTTAACTCAAAAACGCAGGTAAAAAAAACAGATGTGTGCGGACAGTAAAAATGAAAACTCATAGACTTTGCTGGGGAAGCAAAGTCCTGCAGTTTTAAGGCCAAAAACGCACCCGAAAAACGCGCAAAAACGCCACGAAAAACGCACTGTGCGCACAGCCTTATAGTGAAGCTATGCAAAGCAAGGGGTAGTAATGGCAGACCACCAAACATCAGAGACAATAGGACCACCCATCAGCCTCTTTTTCTGTCTCTACCTTCCTAATTATTGTCTCTCAATGATAGGTTCTCCATAAAGACTGAGTGAGCACTTTACATCAGTCAGATATCTATTGGCACTAAAGATGGAAGCTTCTTTAATGGTAATCTGTGAATGATTTAGCAGGAAGCGAAATGTACTGCTTATGTACGTAGCAGTACTCATCTCTATAATTATTAGGTCCTGACAAAAGAATGTGGTGTTTATATAGATATTAATTACACACATCAATAGAAAATTTCCATTGATGTGTATTATAAACACCGCTCTGCGTAATTGCAATAAGCAAAACAAATAAAAAATAGTCACGGATAATGGGCACAGGGATGTCAGGATGAAGAGGTATTGGTGTCACAGTACAGTACACAATGATGTCACAGCCCAGATGTAATAATAACTGTTCACATATCTTCACTTTGTGTTAACTGTGTCCATGGTTTATTACGGTATCCTGTAAAATAAAATGTATATGCTTAATGAATGCCATAATAACCCATGCAGTATGGATTCCACTGAACAACATCCATTGTCAACTTCCATTAAGCACCAGGAAGCTTCAGTGATGTCGCTATCTGCATATGGCCAATTATCACTGGAGTATTCGTAGTTGATTCTTGGGCAATGGAAGATACTCACGACTGTGTCGCAGCATGTAAATTTGTGTTGTGTATTTCACTCCAGATCTGCTGTGGACAGTAATGCACCAGAAAATCAGTCCCATCTGAACATGTCCTAAGAAGCTACCTGCTTTTGTGAATGGAATGGCATATACTGCAAATTTGAAAACAAACATTTAAAGGGAAGGTGCCTCTACTCCCCCTCCAACCTCCAACTTAATTAATCAGTGAGACTCTAACCTGTACAACATGGGCAAGACCAAAGAGCTTTCTAAGGATGTCAGGGACAAGATCATAGACATACACAAGGCTGGAATGGACTACAAAACCATAAGTAAGACGCTGGGTGAGAAGGAGACAACTGTTGGTGCAATAGTAAGAAAATGGAAGAAATACAAAATGAGTGTCAATTGACATTGATCTGGGGCTTAATGCAAAATCACATCTTGTGGAGTGTCCAGGATCATGAGGAAGGTGACAGATCAGCCTAAAACTACACAGGGGGAACATATTAATGATCTCAAGGCAGCTGGGACCACTGTCACCAAGAAAAACATTAGTAACATATTACGCCGTAATGGATTAAAATCCCGCAGTGCCCACAAAGTCCCACTGCTGAAGAAGGCAGATGTGCAGGCCTATGTGAAGTTTGCCAATGAACACCTGGATGATTCTGAGAGTGATTGGGAGAAGGTGCTGTGGTCGGATGAGACAAAAATTGAGCTCTTTGGCATTAACTCAACTCGCTGGTTTGGAGGAAGAGAAATACTGCCTATGTCTCAAAGAACACCGTCACGACTGTCAAGCATGGAGATGGAAAAATTATGTTTTGGGGGTGTTTCTCTGCTAAGGGCACAGGATTATTTCACCGCATCAATGGGACAATGGACAGAGCCATGTACCAAAAAATCCTCAGTGACAACCTTCTTCAATCCGCCAGGACATTAAAAATGGATTGTGGCTGGGTCTTCCAGCATGACAATGACCCAAAACATACAGCCAAGGCAACAAAGGAGTGGCTCAAAAAGAAGCACATTAAGGTCATGGAGTGACCTAGCAAGTCTCCAGACCTTAATCTCACAGAAATCTTATGGAGGGAGCTGAAGCTTCATGTTGCCAAGCGACAGCCTCAAAATCTTAATGATTTAGAGATGATCTGCACAGTAATAAGTCTTGTTTACCAGAGGGATTAAATACTTATTTCTCTCTGCAAAATGCAAATAAATGTATATAATTTATACGATATGATTTTCTGAATTTTATTTTTTATATTATATCTCTTACTGTTAAAATTAACCTACTCTTAAAATTATAGACTGTTCATGTTTTTGTCAGTGGGCAAACTATCAAAATCAGCAAGGGATCAAATAATTATTTCCTTCACTGTACTTGTCCCTAATATGTATACCTCTATTCACATGTAAATTGCCGTGAAATAAATAGCGCTATAATAATAATAATAATAATACTCTGCAAGCTTCACTTTCTCCCTGCCACTGCCCACAGTGTTCAGCGCAGGCGGTGACAGGAGTAGCTGGAACACAAGTGTGACAGGAGGAGGTGCAGGGAGTCCAGATATGGGATGCGGTAATCTGCGGTGAGCGGTGATCAGCAATTTGGGATCAGTAGTTCATTACTAAGCTGCTGATCACCACTACCTGCTATTGTCAACTTGAACTTCAGGGCACAGCAATGTAATAATCACGCTGCTGTGCTCTGAACACTGACTAAGTTCTGCTATGTCACCATACAGATCTGAAGGAGACTACATTGACATGGCTTAGCTGTGTATCTAATACCCATCATGTGATACATGGCTCTGGGAAGTATCTAATGCCCACCATTTGTAATACACCTCAGAACCGCGTATCTAGTGCCGATCATCTGTGCTACACCTCAGAGCCATGTATCTAATGCCGATCATGTGTGACACCACCCCATAGCCATGTATCTAATACCTATCAGGTGTGATAACCCCCCAAAGCCATGTATCTAGTGCTGATCATGTACCCCAACCATGGATCTAATGTCGATCATGTGTGCTTCATACTACTGTTCAAAAGCAGTAGATGGAGCTGGGGGTCACACATTACACTACTGATCCCATAGAAATGGACCGAGCGGTGTCACACAATATCACTGCCCCTATAGAAATGTATGGTGTGGGATTGTATATTACACTACTCCCATGGAAGTGAATGGTGTGCGGGTCACACATTACACCACTGCTCCTATGGAATTAGTAGGGTCACACAATGCTACTACTCATATAGAAGGAAATGGAGCAGAGGGTCACACAACACCACTGCTCCCATAGGAGTGGACTGAGCGTGGTCACACATACTACTGCTCCCATAGAAATGAACTGAGTGGTGTGACTGATTACACTATTCACCCCGTAAAAATAAACTGAGTAATGTCGCACATTACACCACTGGTCCTTTAGAAGTATTACACTCCGCTTATCTAATCGCAGCACGTGATACAGTCTATGTATCTAACCCCAGTGTATGATACAACAAGCCGCACCAACTAAAAGAATTGGCGCTGCCAGACGTCCTCTGTGACATTTTCCACATGTCAATATCACTTTGTAGTCACCAACAAAATGGCCCCGCACTGTGATTCCAAGCTTCAACCTTCTTTTTCTTTAGCAAGCTCCCAGAAGGGGAAGAGAGGAGTAATGTCAGACACATCTGAGCAGATCCTACCCATATTTACTACAGTTGTAATGCAGGCTTGTTGTACACTAGCACTAGGCTTTCATGGCAAATTTCAGCAGCTGCTCCTCACTATAGTGTTTCTAGTTTTTAGAAGTGGAAAATATAACGTTTTAAATTGTTATTTAAATATTTTACTTCAATAAAATTAAATTCTAATTAAAAAAAAAAAATAATAATAATCAACCATTAATATGAAAAGATAGGAAACAAAAAGTAGTCATAAATGGTACATTCTCTATTTGGACTTTAATCGGCAGTGATGTACCACAGGGATCTGTGCTAGGACCAAATCTTTTTAATCTCTTTGTTAATGACCTTGTGGATGGGATTGAGAGTAAAGTGTCACTCTTTGCTCATGACACCAAACTATGTAGAATGTTAAGCCTTAGCTGTAGAAAAAGACATGAACAGCACATCCAAAATTCATACTTTGATCTAATGCCGCTAGGCAAAAATTTATATACCTGAACATGAGGTTCTTGGTTTAACATTCTGATAAGACTGTATGAAGCCCACTGCCACGTCACAGCAAACCTCTGAGTGGGCCCCTAACTTATTTGAAGCCTTAGAAAATATTGAAAATGGACCTTGGTATTACAATATTATAAAACGATCTGGATAAGATGTCTGAATGGGCAGATACTTGGGAAACGAGATTTAATGTTGATAAATGTAAAGTAATGCACCTAGGATGGAGTAATCCTATAGCTGCATATATATTAAATAGAAGTAAACTCGGGACTACAGAACAGGAGAAGGACTTGGGTATTCTCATTACAAATAAGCTGAGCAGCAGCACTCAATGTCAAGCAGCAGCTGCTAAAGCAAACAAGATTTTAGGGTGTATAAAAGAGAGATTAGATCCCGTGATTCCAACGTATTGTTACCCCTCTATAAATCACTTGTAAGGCCACATCTGGAATATGGGATCCAGTTTTGGGCTCCACATTTTAGAAAGGACATTCAGACGTCAGAGCTAGTTTAAAGCTGGGCAACTATATTATTACAAGGAATGGAAGGCCTCCCATATGATGAGAGGTTGAAAACTTTGGATTTGTTTAGCTTAGAAAAAAGACATCTCAGAGGAGATCTCATTTATATGTATAAATACATGTGTGGTCAATATAAAGGACTGGCACATGACTTATTTCTTCCAAAGACAATACTAAGGACCAGGGGGCACTCACTGCGAGTGGAAGAAAAGCGATTCCATCAGCTAAATAGGAAAGGGTTTTTTACAGTTAGAGCAGTCAGACTGTGGAATGCCATATCACAAGAGGTAGTGATGGTAGATACTATAACAACTTTTTAGAAAAGGGCTGGATGATTTCCTCAGTACACACAACAGTTTTGGTTTAAATGATTTAGTGATAAAATATAGAACTGGTGGAGGAAGCTTAAGTTAGACGGACCTGAGTCTTTTTTTCAACCTATATAACTATGCATCTATGTAATAGTGTACATTTTTTTTCAATTATTGAGAAAAAAAATGGAGGGGTGGCACCTTCCCTTTAACTTACCTTCTAGAAACTCCACATTGTATAATTAAGTTTGAAGAAGCCTGTCAGCTCTCCACATTCCTGTTCTTTCTTTACCAATTACAGCAGATCCTGGCAAACAACCGAAGGCAGATGGTGTTTGTTTTTCACATTGTGATAATTAACAATTGCTAGTTTGCAGATAACTGGAATCTTATTTTAGAGAATGAGGAAGGTCAGAATATTAATGAATAAACATATTTGTGAATGTTGTTTCATTTCCCCTTTTTTGTAATTTTTTCCTTGGCACTTTAGCGTCATGAATGATCTTAAAGGGGTGTTCTGGGATATTCAGTTCAGTAATGTATAATGCGTGTCAGTACAACACCTGGGAACCTCACCAATCAGTAAAACGTCCTATCACTATGACATCCATACGAGTTGCTGCCCATTGCAATCAATTCCGTTTTTATTTTACTAGTAAATGGAACTTTTTGTGAGGGGCATTTGAGTGGGTCCAACTAGCTGTATTTCATATAACAAAAAATTGTGATAGTGGAAGCTTATATATGAACAGGCTTATTCACAGAAACAGACTTTTTTACTAGTTAATTTCTGTACATTTCTGTCATAGCAAAAGCAAGATACATGGTTCGATGCAGAAGTCATGAAACACAGGATCTTTGGCAATGTCAAAATGTAGAGAACAATGCGTTCAGACACCCAGCGTTCCTGCAGACATTCAGAAGAGGATTATGAGAAACTAAAAGAAATTGTTCCACAAACGACAGCAGAACAATATCTATCTGTACCGAAATTGCTTCACCTGAACCCATACCAAGTGATAGCTTTATCAGATCTGCAAGAGTTAGGGTACCTTCACACTTTAGCGATGCAGCAGCGATCCGACCAGCGATCTGACCTGGTCAGGATCGCTGCTGCATCGCTACATGGTCGCTGGTGAGCTGTCAAACAGGCAGATCTCACCAGCGACCAGCCCCCAGCCAGCTGCGACGTGCAAGCGACGCTGCGCTTGCACGGAGCCGGCGTCTGGAAGCTGCGGACACTGGTAACTAAGGTAAAGATCGGGTATGGTTACCCGATGTTTACATTAGTTACCAGCGCACACCGCTTAGCTTTGCTCTCCTAGCTACAGTACACATCGGGTTAATTAACCCGATGTGTACTGCAGCTACATGTGCAGAGAGCAGGGAGCCGCGCACACTGCTTAGCGCTGGCTCCTTGCTCTCCTAGCTACAGTACACATCGTGTTAATTAACCCGATGTGTTATGCAGCTACATGTGCAGAGAGCCGGAGCTGGCAGCACAGGCAGCGTGAGAGCTGCGGAGGCTGGTAACTAAGGTAAATATTGGGTAACCACCTTGGTTACCCGAAGTTTATCTTGGTTACAGTTTACTGCAGCTGCCAGATGCCGGCTCCTGCTCCCTGCTCGCTTCATTTCGTCGCTCTCTCGCTTCACACACAGCGATCTGTGTGTCACAGTGGGAGAGCGCCTTTGAAGAAAACGAACCAGGGCTGTGTGTAACGAGCAGCGATCTCGCAGCAGGGGCCAGATCGCTGCTCAGTGTCACACACAGCGAGATCGCTAATGAGGTCACTGCTGCGTCACAAAAAACGTGACTCAGCAGCGATCTCGGCAGCGAGCTCGCTGTGTGTGAAGCACCCCTTAAGGGTGTAATTAACAGAAGTGTGTGGTCACTACTAGACATGATTACAGCTGGTCATTTAAAGGGAACCTGTCACCTGCCCAAACATTATTAAACTCCACATATGGGGTCAGCCAAATGATTAATTGCATTGTAATGCTCTGCTGCCACCGCACTGAAAGCACAGTTCCCAGGAGGGAATTAACTCTCTTCCTCCCAAAAGCCTCCAACTTTCAGTTATAGAGGTGTAGCCGGTGTGTCTTCAGTCCATACTCCGTACATAGGGAGCAGCAGCTGTAACTACACCCTGGCACTGATGGGTATACAGTGAGGTAGTAACTTTATTCCTTCCAGCAGCCTCCGGCTTTCAGTCATAGAGGTGTAGCAGATGCGTCTTCAGGCCATACTCCATCCATAGTGAGTGGCAGCTATAACTACACCCTGGCACTGATGGGTATACAGTCAGGATTTAACTTTATTCCTTCTAGCAGCCTCCAGCTTTCAGTCTTAGAGGTGTATCCGCTGTATCCTCAGTCCATCCTCAGTACATAGTGAGCGGCAGCTGTAACTACACCCTGGCTCTGAAGGGTATACAGTCAGGGAGTATTAATTGTCATCTCTGAACTGACAGGAGCTGTGTAATCATGTTCATTAAAGGGATTTTCCCACCAAGAACCTTCATTTTAAAGTTCATTTTAATCAATAGATCTTGGAATAATAATAATTTCCCCAATTGGATGTGTTTAATATAAATGTCCCTGTGCTGAGATAATCATGTAAATGTGCCCCTAGTATGTACTGCGTAGTGGCCGTGTATGACAATACAGGGACATAGTCTGATCATATCTCCTGTCAAGGAAGGATGCAAAAGAGAGTATACAGATAGCACAGCATGGAAAAAAAAGCTGATTCTTTTTGTGAGGTAAAACATTTCCCTGCCTGTTTTTAAAAAGTTTTACATCAAGGAAAGAATAATTTGCAATTCTGTGCTGTGATATATATTTTCTCCCTCACTGTGGGGTAAGTGAGTGGCACATTCCATGCAATTTAAGCATGACGTTCTGGTAAATTGTGACCTCCTGAAGAGAACCAGAAAATAAAGCCATGTAATTCTAAGGGGTCACCATGTGAACACAAAACCTATGGTAACTGAAGAGATATATACCATGAATTTTCAAATCGAAAGAAACAACTAACTAAAGTACTACATATATAGGAGATACAGTGGATCCTTTGTTTAAGAGTAACTTGGTTTGACAGCATTTTGAAAGACAAGCTAAGCTTTTTAAAAATTTGTAACTTGGTTTAATAATATATATAATATTTATTCATTTATATAGCGCTATTAATTCCATAGCACTTTACATACATTGGCAACACTGTCCCCATTGGCGCTCACAATTTAAGGTCCCTATCTGTATGTTTTTGGAGTGTAGGAGGAAACCGGAGTACCCGGAGGAAACCCACGCAAACACGGGGAGAACATACAAACGCCTTGCAGATGGTGTCCTTGGTGGGAAGTGAACCCAGGACTCCAGCGCTGCAAGACTGCAGTGCTAACCACTGAGCCACCGTGCCGCCAGATTTTAAGAGCAATGCTTTGCATTAAGAGCAAATTCCTACCGTGCACACTTCTGGTTCCATCCTTTCACCGCGTTCTGACCCGCTCTGGAGGTAACTTTCTGTCCATATGTACTGTTTACTGTATACAGTATACCATTGCACAGTACAGTATATACTGTATAGCATTTCTATCAATTTACATTTGTGCATACAGTACTGTACTCTTTTGGCTAACCAGTACATCACATTGCTTGTACTGTACCTCTCGCTCTCGAACAATTCTATTGTAAGCTAAAGTGGTTTAATTTGTTTTACATGTTTGTTATTGTACTCTACAGTATTTTGTATTAGTGTAAAGTAATAATTGTATATGAATGCAGCACATTATGTATTACTGTAATATGTTTGTGTAAATACAGTAAATATTTTTGGGTTGTGGAGCGAATTGTCTGCGTTTTCAATTATTTCCTATGGGAAAATTTGCTTTGATATAAGAGTAACTTGGTTTAAGAGCGCACTCCTGGAACCAATTATGCTCGTAATCCAAGGTTCCACTGTACAGTTAAAACCAGAAGTTTACATATACTAAAAAGACATGACATGAAACCAGAATAAACCTTTCCCGTTTTAGGTAAATTAGGATTAACCAAATTATGTATATTTGCCAAATGCCAGAATAATGAGAGAGAGAGAATGTTTTAAGGCATTTTTATTACTTTCCGAATAGTCAAAAGTTTACATACACTAAAGGCCGCTTTACACGCTGCGACATCGCTAGCTGATGCTAGCGATGTCGAGCGTGATAGTACCCGCCCCCATCATATGGCCATTATGTGGTGATCGCTGCTGTAGCGAACATTATCGCTACGGCAGCGTCACACGCACATACCTGCTCTGCGACGTCGCTGTGACCGGCGAACCGCCTCCTTTCTAAGGGGGCGGTTCATTCAGCATTACAGCGACGTCATTAAGCGGCCGCCCAATCAAAGCGGAGGGGCGGAGATGAGCTGGACGAACATCCCGCCCATCTGCTTCCTCATTGCTGTCGGGACGCAGGTAAGGTGATGTTCCTCGTTCCTGCGGTGTCACACGGAGCGATGTGTGCTGCCGCAGGAACGATGAACAACATTTGGGAAGAGGGGAGCATGTCAACGATTAGCGATTTTTGAACGTTTTTGCAACGATTCAAAATCGCTAATAGGTGTCACACACAACGAGATTGCTACAGCGGCCGGATGTGCGTCACAAATTCCGTGACCCCAACGAGATCGCTTTAGCGATCTCGTAGCGTGTAAAGCCACCTTTTAGAGTACTATGCCTTTAAACACAGAAATAAACACTTGAAATGGATCCCTCTGTTTGTAATGAATCTATATATGTTTCCCTTTTTGAATTTAATTACTGAAATAACTTTTTAATGATATTCTAATGTATTGAGATGCACTTCTGTGTGGGACTACTCACATCAAGTCACCATAACGCACCAAGCTGGCAGACACAACATGGACCCGTGACCTCCGAGTCACAGATTGGGTCCCCCGTTTACAGTATGCTGCTTTCCAATGCTATATAAATGGATACATCTTTAATACATTCACATACTAGTAGAAAAGGTACAGACTCACAGAAAAACAGTGATGGTTACAGAATTAGGGACTTGGCCAAAATGAGTTTACAATGCAGTTAGAAAGACAGACGGTGTAGTAACCCAACAAGCAGTATACACATAACTTAAGGCATAGTTAATGTTACTGTAGATGCTTGGTGTTTCCAAAGTTTAATCTTTTGCAGTAGTGACAACCAGAAAAAATGGAAGATTCACTGTATAAGAGACAAGAGTGGGTTCAGCAGAGAATCTGGTGTCTGGAGATTAGAGCAGAAATGTATGCAGTGGTTTTATACGCCTTGTTTGTTATTTTAAGAATTTTTAACTGTATTTCCTGGTTGTTCAGTAACCATTGAAGGGTTCAGTATAGGGATGTGTCGCGGGCGGAGGAGGGGACGCTGCGTTCTCCCACTGCTCGGGTCCGGCCGCTGCTGCTGCGGCTGCTGCTGCTTGGTGGTGGCTCGAGCGGTGGGCCGGATCCCGGGGACTCGAGCGGCGCTCCTCGCCCGTGAGTGAAAAGGGTGGGGATTGGATTGTGGGGATTTGGTTATTGTCCGTGATGCCACCCACGGTTGTGGTGAGATTGGTGACACCACCGCTGCTCTGGACGGGGATCCCGGGAGCGATGACAGGGAGCAGCCTGGATGTTAGTTCTCCCCTCCGTGGGTATGGGGTTGGTTGTCCCGGGGCCCGGTGATGGGGTAGGGATGGATTGCAGGCGGGTTACGGGGCCTGGTGAGGTGCAGGGTCGCGGGGGCAGCGCTGTGCCGCACGGCACGGTGGTACTCACTCAGCCAATGATGAGGACACAGTTCTCGGTAAAACACATGGCTGGATGGACGGGTCCTACAGACGGCTGCGGTGTTTCTCCTCCCGGCAGGTTGATGGTGACTGCCTTTCCCTGCCCCTGTGTAACGTGTACGGTTCCAATGGGTTCCCACCGGTAACCCGCTCCCCAGCTTGGATGGGTGTTGAAGGAGCCCCTTTTGCCCGCAGGCTCTGGCCCTGGGAACTTTAGCCTTGGCAGTGACTGTGTTTCCCTCTCTCGGTTGGACTGTTGTCTTCTGACGGAACTTGGCTGCTGGGAAACCCAGGAGGTTCCCTTCGCTAACTGATTTGGCAAATTCACGGCGACTCCTAGCCTTGCCGGGGTCAGTAAGCCCCTGCCGGATGGTGCTGGCTTCTCTTTGCGTACCGGTCCGGTACCGCTGGGCCACCGCCCGTCCACGGTCCTTACGGTTAGCTCCAATAGGCCACTCCTGCAGACGGTCACCACCGTCTGCCAACCTTGCTGATCCGTCCGGGCCACACACCTGGACCAACTTCAGGCTGCTTAACTGCCACTACACTCCTCTCTCAACTCTACTCCAAACTGATCTGATCTCATCTGCCTGCTTTTCCCGCCTCCAGGACTGTGAACTCCTCGGTGGGCGGGGCCAACCGCCTGGCCAACCCCCTGGTGTGGACATCAGCCCCTGGAGGAAGGCAACAAGGGTTTTTGTCTGACTTTGGTGTGCCTGACCGGGAGTGTGGGGTGTGTAGGTGTTGTTCTGTGACGCCCTGGCTTGTCCAGGGCGCCACAGATAGATGGTTAGAAAGCTGAATAGATAAATTTGAGGAGAGCAAATCTATTTCAGGGATAGAAGCCAAGGAGGAATTTACTGCAATCCAAGTGTATATGATGCGCTCATGTACATTTTGGGCGAACCCATGTGTTAAAAATGAGTGGATGCAGGAACATTTTTCTAATGTAATCCCCAAATCGGCCTAATCACACTGGCGTTTGGAGTTTTTTTTCTTTTTACATTACTTTAACAGAAAAATGAAACTAGTGCAAAAAGTTAACAATTAATTCCTTCCTACCGAGGCCAATCTCCTTCTTTGCGCTTTCGTTTTTTCCTCCCTTCTTACAAGAGCTATAACTCTTTTATTTTCCTGTCGACATAGAAGTTTGAGGGCTTGTGTTTTGTTTTTTTTGTGAGACGAGTTGTGCTTTTGAATAACACCATTCATTTTACCATGTAAAAAAAAATTCCAATATGGCAAAATAGCGAAAAAAGCGCATTTTCTCAATTGTATTCTTTTCATTCACAGCGTTCATTTTATAGTAAAATTTACCTGGAAATATGATTCTCCAGGTCAGTACAACTGCAGCGATACAAAAAATGCATAGGCTTGGTTTACTTAAAAATAAAACATTTAACTTGTGCCGCTATTTTCTGAGAGTCATAATGTTTTAAAATTTTGTCAGTTGGAGCTGTATGAAGGCTTATTTCTTGTGCCTGGAGCTGATGTTTTTATTGATACCATTTTGGGGAAGATACAATGTTTTTATCGCCTATTATTACTTTTTTTGTGGAATTCTGGCATTTGGATTTATGCCATTTGTCAATTGGATTCATTTATTTTACATTTTGAAAGATTGTATTTTTATGAATGTAGTGAGTGTATGATATCAATTATGGCATTTTCTTGCTTCTTCATTTTTAATGGGTGACAAGGAACATATACCGTGTTTTTCCAAAAATAAGGCACTGTCTAAGACTTTTTTTTGCCCCCAAAAAACGCTAGGGCTTATTTTTGGAGTAGGTCTTATTCTTGGAGAAACATGGTTGGGAATAAGTTTACCCCCCAAAAAAAGAGTTTCCCCCCTTCCCAGGAGAGACATACTTACCAGACCCCAGGCGTCTGCGTGGCTCCCAGGTCCTCCCTGTGATCTCTGGCTGCTGCTGCCAGCAGATACAGTTAGGTCCAGAAATATTTGGACAGTGACACAAGTTTTGTTATTTTAGCTGTTTACAAAAACATGTTCAGAAATACAATTATATATATAATATGGGCTGAAAGTGCACACTCCCAGCTGCAAAATGAGAGTTTACACATCCAAATCGGAGAAAGGGTTTAGGAATCATAGCTCTGTAATGCATAGCCTCCTCTTTTTCAAGGGACCAAAAGTAATTGGACAAGGGACTCTAAGGGCTGCAATTAACTCTGAAGGCGTCTCCCTCGTTAACCTGTAATCAATGAAGTAGTTAAAAGGTCTGGGGTTGATTACAGGTGTGTGGTTTTGCATTTGGAAGCTGTTGCTGTGACCAGACAACATGCGGTCTAAGGAATTCTCAATTGAAGTGAAGCAGAACATCCTGAGGCTGAAAAAAAAGAAAAAATCCATCAGACAGATAGCAGACATGCTTGGAGTAGCAAAATCAACAGTCGGGTACATTCTGAGAAAAAAGGAATTGACTGGTGAGCTTGGGAACTCAAAAAGGCCTGGGCGTCCACGGATGACAACAGTGGTGGATGATCGCCGCATACTTTCTTTGGTGAAGAAGAACCCGTTCACAACATCAACTGAAGTCCAGAATACTCTCAGTGAAGTAGGTGTATCTTTCCCTAAGTCAACAGTAAAGAGAAGACTCCATGAAAGTAAATACAAAGGGTTCACATCTATATGCAAACCATTCATCAATTCCAAAAATAGACAGGCCAGAGTTAAATTTGCTGAAAAACACCTCATGAAGCCAGCTCAGTTCTGGAAAAGTATTCTATGGACAGATGAGACAAAGATCAACCTGTACCAGAATGATGGGAAGAAAAAAGTTTGGAGAAGAAAGGGAACGGCACATGATCCAAGGCACACCACATCCTCTGTAAAACATGGTGGAGGCAACGTGATGGCATGGGCATGCATGGCTTTCAATGGCACTGGGTCACTTGTGTTTATTGATGACATAACAGCAGACAAGAATAGCCGGATGAATTCTGAAGTGTACCGGGATATACTTTCAGCCCAGATTCAGCCAAATGCCGCAAAGTTGATCGGACGGCGCTTCATAGTACGGATGGACAATGACCCCAAGCATACAGCCAAAGCTACCCAGGAGTTCATGAGTGCAAAAAAGTGAAACATTCTGCAATGGCCAAGTCAATCACCAGATCTTAACCCAATTGAGCATGCATTTCACTTGCTCAAATCCAGACTTAAGACGGAAAGACCCACAAACAAGCAAGACCTGAAGGCTGCGGCTGTAAAGGCCTGGCAAAGCATTAAGAAGGAGGAAACCCAGCGTTTGGTGATGTCCATGGGTTCCAGACTTAAGGCAGTGATTGCCTCCAAAGGATTCGCAACAAAATATTGAAAATAAAAATATTTTGTTTTGGGTTTGGTTTATTTGTCCAATTACTTTTGACCTCCTAAAATGTGGAGTGTTTGTAAAGAAATGTGTACAATTCCTACAATTTCTATCAGATATTTTTGTTCAAACCTTCAAATTAAACGTTACAATTTGCACTTGAATTTTGTTGTAGAGGTTTCATTTCAAATCCAATGTGGTGGCATGCAGAGCCCAACTCGCGAAAATTGTGTCACTGTCCAAATATTTCTGGACCTAACTGTATGCGCCATGCCGTCCTCCCCTGATTCTGGCCAACACACTTATATACATCAGATCGCATACATACACACTCCTACTCATACAGACACACACTTACTAGTCACTGACCATATCCGGAGGCACAGAATGCCTCTGGCCGCAGGGAAAGATGAGAGGAAGTTACGCATCGCAGGTCCTGTAAGCATTCCATCCACAGCCACAGGTCTTTGCATTCCACCGCACTGCATCTCAGGATTCTGATGGCCAGAAGTAATCGGTATCGCTGGATGTGGTGAGTGTGTGTAATCTGATTTGTGCGGGCGTGAGATCTGATGTGTGTGGGTGTGCAATCCACTACAGTTCCTCCCGCTCAGCGTCTCATGAGAATGATTGTGGGGTGTCCGCTGTGCATACTGAAGTGTCTTGCAGTGTCTTTAACTTTTTTAGCTGCTAGACACTTCATTACTGAACCGCAACTACGGCTTTTTTTTGGGGAGGTCTTATTTTTTGAAAAACACGGCATATATATATATATATATATATATATATATATATATATTCAAACTTTTTTTTTATTGTGTTTTCTAGTACCCTTAGGGGACTTGTTGCTGTATAAAGCAAAAATCATGGGCTTTCACAGGAGTACTGTTGTACGTAATGGAAATGGAGGTATTCAGCCCACTCGTTCATGGCAACTTATTGGTACCCTATGATCATGACGTGGGAGCGCTGATGGGCAGGTAAAATAGTGCACCGTAAATGCTATTGTCACTGAATGACAGGGGAATTTAACATAGGTTAACACCTGTGGGCAGAGCTCCGCTTCAATGCAGCTGTTGGAGGCAGATGACCACTGAATAAAATAGCTGTCATTTGCTGGCAGAGATGCGGGCTCAGTTTCTAGGAGTCAGTATTTGATGTAACTGAACGTCATAGCGGTTAAAGCAGTTTTACGAGGATTGAAAATTATTCTTTATATACACTTTATACCCACTGTATACTTTATACACACTCTAGGGAGTAACTTATGATAGCTGGGGTTTCAAACACTGATCCAAAGAACAGAACTCTACAGAATCTTTGTATAAATCTTTTAATTACAAACTTAATTAAAATCGTGGACCAAAAAGAGTGGCTTGTCATGATGAGTCATAGAGTAAATTATTGCATGTAGTTCTTCTACATTATTGGCCAAATGAATGCTTTATGCTATGTGCCCATGTTGCATTTTTATGTGCTTCTTTTCTGCACACAAAAAAGCTTGTTTTGGCAGGAAAAACGCAGCTGAAAAAAAGCGCATTTTTTATTGCATTTGCGCTTTTTTCACTTGCGTTTGTTCCTGCTTTTTTTTTAGCCATGGCAGGTAGGGGTTCAGGTGCTGTCGCCGTTGAGTCTCCAGCTGATCTTATAGCTGTGACCCGGCAGTTTAACCCCCTGAATGCTGTGATCAGTGTAATCGCAGCATTCAGAAGGCAGGGAGCGGAATCGCTTACCTTTCCCTGGCGATCGGGTCCCTGTAATGTGATCACAATGACCCGATTGCTGCCATAGTAACTCTGGGTCATCACCATGACGACCCCGAATTACTGTGCTACGGATAGCCTCCCACACCATACTGTATGCATGGTGTGTGAGGTGAAGTGCTGTGATATAATACACTGTTGTGATAAAGCACTGCAGGTGATTATAGTAACATAGAAAAAATACGCATAAACAATCGACATGCTGCTTCTTTTTTCAGCAACAAATGTGCAAGAAAAAAAGCAGCGTGTGCACAGCAAGTCAGGATTCTCATAGACTTTAGTGGGATGCTTTTATTGATTAAAATAAGCAAGCAAAAAATTCCTTAAAAACCTGCAAAAAAATCGCCATGTGGGCACATAGACTTAAGGAGGCTTTACATGCTGCGACATCGCTAGCGATTTTGCTAGCGTTCGCACCCGCCCCTGTCGTTTGTGCGTCATGGGCAAATCGCTGCCCGTGGCGGACAAAAACGCTAGTACCCGTCACACATACTTACCTTCCTAGCGATGTCGCTGTGGCCGGCGAACAGCCTCTTTTCTAAGGGGGCGGTTCGTGCGTCACAGCGACGTCACACGGCAGGTGTCCAATTGAAGTGGAGGGGGGAGAGCAGACGCATGAAAGTCACGCCCACCTCGTTGCCGGAGGACGCGGGAACGCTGTTGTTCGTCGTTCCTGGGGTGTCAGACGTAGCAATGTGTGCTGCCTCAGGAACGACGAACAACCTGCGTCCCATAGGGTAAACAATATTTTGAAAATGAATGACATGTCAATGTTCAACGATGTAGTGAGTATTTTTGATAGTTAGCGGTCGCTCGTATGTGTCACACGCAATGACGTCGCTAACGAGGCCGGATGTGCGTCACGAATTCCGTGACCCCAGCGACATCTTGTTAGCGATGTCGTTGCATGTAAAGCGGCCTTTACTGTTGGCATGACACAGGATTTATAGTAGCGGTTACCTTTTCTTTTGGACAATGTCCCAAACACTCTGAAAAGGACTTCATCAAAGAATAAAACTGCATTGTTTTACTAATGAAAAATTATTGAAAAAAAGTGTTTCACATTCAAAAACTGCATGCCACAAAATATGGTTACAAGTGAAAAGGTTTTGGTACCGTGTTAGCCAGTTGAAAAATTATTCAATGTTCTCAGTGAGAGGAACAAAATTATAATCTTGTGATACCTTTTAATGGCTAACTAAAATAAAATAAAGTGATGTTACAAAGCAAGCTTTCGAGACATCTCAGGTCCCTTCATCAGGCATGGTATGACAAAATATCTGAACAAAACACAAATATATGCACAAACAGAGCAGAGGGATGGCATAATAAAAGACATTTAAATAAACAAACACTGAGCTTAGAAAGTGAATCCTTAATTAGCTTTGATTAGTGGTGTGAGTTTTTTTTTTTTCCAAAACGTTTTTTATTGATTTTTCAAATTTGTAAAAACATGACAAGTATCATTGCAAAAAAAGAACATTCGTCTGACAAAATGTGACATAGAGGTGGGTGATACCCCAATTTGGAGTTCCATGTTGCTGTTCGATTTAAGATAGTATACAGTAACATTAAACCAAAACAGAGGTAATGAAATATAATATAACATATGCAATACAATTCGTTAAATCTCTGTGTCGTCCCTGAATGATTTCAATTTTGCTAGCGTGTCTTGGTATTCCCAACCGTCTCGTCTCCCTCTCCCGCCAGAGCCCCCTCCTAGGTGATTCTCAGTTTACCCAGGCTGTCCTGGATATCGCTCAGGATATACCACTCCGAGTGAACAAAAGGTGCCATCAGGTTAATTATTTCTCCCTGTGTGAATTGGCTTTCAATAAAATGTCTCCATCTCACAAAAAACTTGGCTGTCAACCCATCTTTATCCCTCTCCGCTTCTAGTTTTTCCCACTTCAGAAGGTTGTGTAATTCGCCCACAACCTCCTTTATGGATGGGCCCTCCCTTTGAATCCAGTGTTTTAAGATGCAACGCTTAGCTATCATGGCTATGTCATGCGTTATTGCGTATTTCCTCTTTTCCTGCGTGCTCGGTCCTCCTCCTACTCCTCCCTCAAAGGAGTGGAAAATCCACACCATTAAGTCTAGTTTGCTGAAAATTCCCCATGTTGACTGGGCAAATAGTCTGACTTGGTTCCAGAACCTAGCGATTGTCTCACATTCCCATAGCCCATGCAGCATATCCGTTTTTTCTTTTTGACACTTAGGACACCACCTATCCCTACCTGGTATGTTGAAACCTATAATGGCCCTATGTAGAATTCTGAATTGAGTGTCTCTCCATCTCTCATTGGTAATATGTTTCCGCACTTGTACCCATCCTCTCAGTATATCATCCACCACTTCTTCCCTTCCCAATTGTTTCCCCCACGCTTTTAAAGTCCGACTATCCTCCCGTGAGATAAGCACCCCCCTTAGCGATCGATATATTTTAGAGACATTTATACTTGTTACATCACATTCCAGTAACTCATCAATCGAACTTCTGTTCAGCTCTCTTCCAACCACACCCAGGTCTCCTATTATTCCATGTTTCAATTGTTCATACTGGATGACATGTGAGCTATTAAGGTTGTACTTATCCAACACTTCCCGACCTGTCATCCACCTCCTGTCCTCCACATTCATAACATCTATCATTCTCCTGACTCCCCTCTCTTTCCATCTAGTAAATAGCTTGTTTTCTCGTCCCAGGGGAAAATTTGGGAATGCCCAGGGGTTCAAGTACTTGGACACTTTCCATGAGAGCCCCAGTTTTTTCCTTACCGACTTCCATGTTAGCATGGTGTCTCGGAATATAATTGAGTTCCTTATGTGCCCTTCAACCCTGGATAGTGGGGAGTGCAGAATGGACGTCAGATCCCACGGTGACGCATATTTAGTTTCCATCGCATGATCTGAGTGCCTACTCGTTCCTCTCACCCAATCAATTACATGCCTCATGATACATACAAGATTATACCCTTGGACATCTGGAAAGTTTAGACCTCCCTCCTCTGCTGACTTCATCAGCGTACGCAGCTTTATTCTGGGTTTCCTTCCCCTCCACAGAAATTCTGTATACGCGGAGTTGAGCTTATTCACATCCTTTAGTTTTAGCAATAGCGGGATTGTCTGGAAGGGATACAGCAGCCTAGGAAAGCTCATCATTTTTATCAGGTGGCATCTTGCCAGTAATGGAAGCGGCAGACCTTTCCATCCCTTTAATTGAACTATAATTTTCCTGATTAGCGGTCCATAATTCAAGTTATAGATTGTTTCCACCGATCTTCCTATATGCACTCCCAGGTATTTAATTGAAGATTGTGCTATAGGAATTCCACATAGACAGCCATCCCTTATTTGTCCCCCCATTGTCCCATGATGCCCCTTTAGGAACATGATCTCGCATTTTTTTTTGTTCAGTTTGAAACCGGAGAATGAGCCAAATTTTTCAATCAAGGCAAGAGTCTGTGGCAAATCCGCACCGGGGTCCCCCATATAAAGTATGATGTCATCAGCAAAAAGCGCTGTCTTTACTTCTGAACCCCTTATCTTGATTCCTTTAAAGCTATTTTGTCCCTGTAGTATTCTTGACAACGGCTCGATTGCCAGGTTGAATAAAAGAGGAGATAATGGGCAGCCCTGTCTTGTTCCCTTCATCAAAGGGAACACGTCTGATAGAAAGCCCGGAGTGTGTACCCTAGCTCCCGAGTTGGCATAAAGGTTTCTAATGTAAAGTCTCATCTTGCCTACAATCCCTATGGCCTCCATTACCCTGTCTAACCACCCCCAATTTACATTATCAAACGCTTTTTCTGCGTCAAGTGTAACTAGGGCAGGTCTAGCCCCTCCCTCAGTGAGACCCAGTCTAACCGCGTCTACCACTAGAATTGTCTGTCGGATATTGGTAACGGCATTTCTCCCCTTAATAAACCCCACCTGGTGATTCGTAATGATCCTAGGTAAGATCTCGGCCAGTCTATTAGCCATGATCTTGGACATAATTTTTAAATCCTGATTTATGAGCGATATAGGTCTATAACTAGAGGGATCATCCAGGTCCTTGGTTCCCTTGGGGAGTAATTTAATATATGCTATGTTGGAATTTTTGGTTATTTCCGCCCCTCCCAGGAAAGCATTAAAGACTGAGGTTAGATCCGGCGAGATCATATCCTTCAGAGCCTTATAGAATTCACTATTGAAACCGTCAGGTCCCGGTGCCTTGTTGGTGTTAAGCTCCCCAATTGTTCTCGTCACCTCCTCTACTGTGATATCTGCGTTTAAGGCACTCAAATCTTCCTCCGTCAAGCTAGGCATTTGGGCTTGTCTTAGCCACTCTGCCTCATCAGTCATGTCGTTATTCCCTGACCCATATAGTTTTCTATAGTAATCTCCCAACAGTTTATTAATGTCCTTAGGATCCGTAGTCACCTCTCCCCCCTTTGTTTTCAGTTTAGAGATCACTGTCATCTTTCTGCTGCCCCTTGCCAGATTGGCCAACATCCTTCCCGCCTTGTTGCCAAACCTATGTAAGTCAACCTCCTTGTGCGACCAGAATAGTTGTTCCTTTTTTTTGGCCCATTCGTCAAATCCCTCTTTTGCCTCCAGCCATCTGCCTTTTGTCATGGGAGATCTATTTGTCACATAATTTGTATATGCTACCCGTACTGCTTCACTATGGAAATTATAATTCTCATTGGTTTTCCGTTTGATCATGGCTGCGTACCCCACCAGACGGCCCCTTAGGACCGCTTTTGCCGTTTCCCAAAATATCACTGGGGACTCTCTATGTTCCTTATTGTCCTCTGCGAATTCTCCCCACCACTCCTGTAGCACCTTATGGAAATTATCTTGCCTGAGAAGGAACGATGGGAATCTCCATATGATATCTGTACCTCTCCTGAATTTCTCTCTAATGCCCAATCTCACCGGACTATGATCAGAGATCACCATATTCTCTATCACACAATCTTGCGTACCACTCAGTAAGTCTTGCGAGATCCAGAACTGATCAATACGTGACCAGCTATCATGAGGGTGAGAGAAGTGTGTATACTCTCTGTCATGTGGGTGAGTTAGGGTACCTTCACACTTAGCGATGCAGCAGCGATCCGACCAGCGATCTGACCTGGTCAGGATCGCTGCTGCATCGCTACATGGTCGCTGGTGAGCTGTCAAACAGGCAGATCTCACCAGCGACCAGTGAACAGCCCCCAGCCAGTAGCGACGTGCAAGCGACGCTGCGCTTGCACGGAGCCGCCGTCTGGAAGCTGCGGAGACTGGTAACTAAGGTAAACATCGGGTATGGTTACCCGATGTTTACATTAGTTACCAGTGTGAGCAGGGAGCAGGGAGCCGCGCACACTGAGCGCTGGCTCCTTGCTCTCCTAGCTACAGTACACATCGGGTTAATTAACCCGATGTGTAATGCAGCTACATGTGCAGAGAGCAGGGAGCCGCGCACACTGCTTAGCGCTGGCTCCTTGCTCTCCTAGCTGCTGTACACATCGTGTTAATTAACCCGATGTGTACAGCAGCTACATGTGCAGAGAGCCGGAGCCGGCAGCACAGGCAGCGTGAGAGCTGCAGAGGCTGGTAACTAAGGTAAATATCGGGTAACCACCTTGGTTACCCGATGTTTATCTTGGATACAGCTTACCTCAGCTGTCAGACGCCGGCTCCTGCTCCCTGCTTGCTTCATTTGTCGCTCTCTTGCTGTCACACACAGCGATCTGTGTGTCACAGCAGGAGAGCGGCTTTGAAGAAAACGAACCAGGGCTGTGTGTAACGAGCAGCGATCTCGCAGCAGGGGCCAGATCGCTGCTCAGTGTCACACACAGCGAGATCGCTAATGAGGTCACTGCTGCGTCACAAAAAGCGTGACTCAGCAGCGATCTCGGCAGCGAGCTCGCTGTGTGTGAAGCACCCCTAAGTCTCCAGATGTCTTTCAGTCCTAAGTCTTCTAATGTTACATCCCTATTGTCTAAACTCCTGCCCACATTAGCTGTCCCCTCCTCGCCCCTCCTCCTATCTTCAGCTGAGTCTGGGACGGTGTTAAAATCGCCTCCCACTATAATGTTAGCCTCCCCATCTGCTAATATGATGGCCTTTATGTCATCATGAAATGTGATTTGTTGTGAATTTGGGCCATAGACATTATAAATACTGAGTTTACCCGCTGGACTAACGATTGTTAAGTGCTGCCACCTTCCATGGTCGTCTGCCTCATGTGCCACTACCTCATGACTGAATTGTTTATTTATTAGAATCATAGTGCCCGCTTTTCTACCTTGTGCCGCTGCCCCGTAAACGGTGCCCACCCAATGTTTCTTCATGCGGAAAAAGTCCTCCCCCCCAAGTGGGTTTCCTGTAATAAGGCAATGTCTGTCTTTAGTCTTTTCAGATGTCTCAATATCATTGCTCGTTTGTTAGGTGATCTCAGCCCTTTAACATTCCACGTAGTTATCTGTATCATGTTAACCTGTGTATTCTGCTTTTACTACTCCCTCCCCTATGGGCCCCTGCATCAAGGAAGACGAGATGTTCGACACTAGAATCACAGTTGGTACCACAAAATCGACACTCCCTTTCCCCACCTTGCAAATATAACAAATACAACAAAAAGCATGTAACTGTAAAACATATTTTCCCTTCCGAGAAATCCACGGCGCTTCCCGCCACGTTGGTGAGCTCCCCTATTCCTAGCCAAAATATGTAGCTCCCTAATCACCCCCCAAAAAATATATGTTCTATCCCCGGACTAACTTGAATAAGCCTTTGAAAATTATGCAAAAATTAGCACAGTATGTCAAAACCTCAGCAAGATTCTCCAGTCCTACTTATCTCAGACTCCAGGTAGCCATCAGTCCGCCCAGAACAGGCCCACTTCATTTGAATTTGGATGATGTTCCTGGACAAAGGAGAAAAAGAAAAAAAAGACCAAGGGGAGAGAAGATGGAGAAAGAAAGAAGAAGAACAAAAAAAAAAAAAAAAAGAAGAGAGGGGGGGGAAGAGGACCCAGACTTTGGGATGTTTTCCTCTCTTTTCTCCCTTCCCCCTCCTCCTCTCACCTCCCCAACCCTCTCTCCGTAATGCATCCTCCTCAACGCCTCTCCCTGTTTGGGAAGAGAAAAAGAAAAAAAAAAAAAAAAAAAAAAAACAGGCAAAAAAAGGAAAAACAATGAGCGAGTTCCAGTTCAGGTATCATGGTTTCTCTCCAAGGGTTGGTTCCTGTGTTCCAGGCGAGAATTATGCTGTCGACCCGGGCTTGGCCTCCTTTCCTCCCTGATCTCGACTTGCTTTTGTCCCCCAAGACGTTCCACATCTCTTCCTGAGCTTGTGGGGGATCCTCTTCTATTATTCCCTTCTCCACTAGCTCCTTTTTCTTGCCTTTCTGACCTAGTCTTGTTGAGCTCTGCCATGAGAATGTTTTCTGCTTCTTTGTAGTCCTTGTAGTATACAAACGAGCCATTGGGGTTTCTAACTTTCAGTGTAGCAGGGTATAATAGCTGGCACTTTACTTTTTTGTTGTACAGAAATGAGCAAATTTTGGTAAATTCTTTTCTCCTTCTGGATACTTCCGCTGAATAATCCCCAAAAATTAGCAGTCTGTTGCCTTGATATTGTAGTGGACGCTTTCGTTCTCTAAAAGCCCTCAATATTTCCTCCTTATGCTTATAATCAAGGTAGTGGTGTGAGTTTTATTGTCCCAATATCCATGTAGGATCAGAGGTCTGGTGAGTCTCTGGAATGACTCCTCAGATTTTGTAATGGGCCATGAATCCTTCTGACTGAGTCCTGTGTCCACAGAGTTAAACATTGTGATGAATTTGTATTGCCAGACTCTGCGATGGCTCTGTGATCTGAAGTTGCCTTTTAATATGACAACTTTCATATGGTTTATGTTGTGTCGGAAACCTATTGACCGTCCCACATACCTCAGATGGGACAGCTTTCACCCCAAACACATTAAAAAGTCCATTGTCTACAGCCAGGCCCTCAGATATAATCGTATCTGTTCCAGCCCTGCAGACAGGGATGAACACTTAACCCATCTTAAAAAGACATTTCTAAACCAAGGCTACGACCCCACCTCCATAGATGACCAGATCATTAGAGCAACAAGGACCCCTAGAAGTGAACTGCTTCAATACAAACAAAAAGAGGAAAATAGTACCTCTGGTGGTGACCTACAACCCACAGCTCGAGGTACTGAGAAGAACGGCCAAGAAACTTCACCACATTCTACACAAGGATGACCGGTTAAAAACAATATTCAAAGATCCTCCATTGCTGTGCTACAGGCAACCTCCTAATTTAAGGAGCATCATGATCCGAAGTTCTATGCTCTCAGACACACTAAGAGGAACTTATCCTTGCAATGTAAAGAGCTGCAAAACCTGCACTCATGTAGAGACCAAAGACCGGATACAGATCCATAACACACAGAAGGACTATAAGGCTATGTGCGCACGTGTTGCTCTGTGATCTGATGCAGAGCAGCGTAACTGCATGCGTCCTGCGTCCCCTGTGTAATGGGATCAACAATTAAGACTGCATCATTAATGTAGAAATGGATTTGAATACTGTTTCAGCAATTGCCCACAAGGGGGCAGTGTCAGACTGTGCAATCACAAACACAGAGCTGGGAAATCCCCTACTGCAGCTTGTGTGTGAAAACCAGGAAGAAAAAAAAGTGCGGGAAGGTTGTTCAGCTCCAGAGCTCAGCCAGAGGAGAGCTGCGTGTGGTCTCCCTGAACAGAGGGCTCTTTTGCCACTGGAGTCTTGGAGAAATCACCCTGTGGAAGTGGTTTCTGCCATTCCCGGTCTGCAGGACTTTGTTTTCACCAAGGATCTAACCGGACTGCAGAGCATCGCAACCAGAGTGTAAGTGCAGGGGCTGTGACCTCCCTTCTTCTGCTCGGCGTGCCCCGGGACTAAAAGACTGATTATAATCCGTTACCAGCGGGGGAAGATCAAAGGAAAAGACCGAGGAGCTGCATCCCTTCAGCGCTGCACCGGGACCCATCATCGTGAGACTCCAGGCCTGCGACGTGGGAGCGGCATCTTCTTCCGGGATAGACTGGTACGTGATTGTAGGGAAAGTTAGGGAAAGTTGCCGCCATTTCTTTGTTGTTGTTTTTCCTTTCTTCTTGCTGCGTACCCGGAAGGAGTGAAAATCCAGGGACTCCACTATACTCATGTGCGCAGATAGTTCGGTTGATTGTATTATAAATATGTTTCCTAGTAAAGAAATGTTACTACCGGTAAAATCTGAGTATGGGGATTTTGTTGGAATAGAGCATACACACACACCCGCGGCCCTACCACCGGTCGCTTCATGTGGCGTAGTCGGCAGGATGTGTGACCAACAAAATCATCCCCCGGTAGTAACTTATAACCGGACAGCTCCCCCGCCGTCTATTGTCAATCAGGTGAGGAAGTTTGACGGACGGAACTATCCTGTAACTGAATGGACTGAACAACTTAAGATAGTGGGGGAAATGTATAACACTGATCCTAAGACCTTAGCAGAAATGGCCATGCTAACATTAGAAGGGGAAGCGTGGACGACAGTCAGGCTGGAGACGGTTAGGGGCCAGCGTACGTTGGATGACTTGGTGCGGGTGCTGGAGAACACCTATGGGCCGACCACATATGCGGGAACATTGCGCTATATGTTCTTCCGGCGTACTCAACTCGAGTCGGAGGACATTCCTCAATATGCCAATGCCCTTCAAGTGCTACTAGAACAAGTCGGTAGAAACGAAGAACAGATAGCTAGTACGGGTACCCGTGACCTGGTGTTGAGAGATCAGTTCGTGACCGGATTGAGAAATCCGGCCTTTACGTTCGCTGAGGCCAAACAAGAAGCTATAGAATGTTCAAGGGGACCTGTCGTGGAGACACAGACATATACCGCGGCTTGCAGGTCCATATCTGGTATCGGGACTCCGAACAGCAACACGGAAGAACTGAAACAGATGGTGGCAGAGTTGCAGAAACAGGTGTTACAGCTCACCTTAGACCAACAGGCGGGCCGGCAAGCGAGACAACAACCCAGCCGGCCGATGGGAAGATGCTGGACATGCGGCGATCCCCGCCATAGAGCCAACCGTTGCCCCCAGAACTTTCAAGCTCCTCCACAGTCCGATCTACCAGAACCAGCAAGTCATGTCCCACAACAGTGGCCGCCTTTAAACTAGACGCCCCTGCCAAAGAGGCTCACTCGGCAGGGGATGCCAAAGAGAGGGGTGTAGGAAAACAGAGCCAGCCACGGAACAAACTTGCATCAAATAGCCCCACCCTGGAAGTATTACTGGAAAGGATCGCCGTACAAGGGTTAATGGATACTGGGTCTCAGGTATCCACCATCTCCGAGCAGTTCTACGAAGAATGTCTAAAGCCGCGGGTTGCCTATGACCCTGATACCGCCATCAAGATCAAAGCAGCCAATAATCTACCCATTCCGGTGACGGGAGTTGCCTGGATGAACACCGAAATCTGTGGCCAAGATCTCGGGAAGAGAGGGATAATCGTGGTCAGGGAAGGCTTTGGATCAGAAACGCCCATGATTATTGGGATGAACATCTTGAAAGACCTGAATCTGGTGTTGTTTACCAAGAAGGGGCCCAAGTACTGGCAAGAAGTGACCGCACATAGGGCCACCCGCCGTGCCTTTCAGCAAGTGGTCCGGACCTGCAACCTCCAGCGAATGACAGAAGAACAACTGCCGCTGGGCACGGTCACCGTACCCCGCCATACTAGGATCACCTTACCAGCTGGGAAAGAGACAGTTATCTCACTACCCCTTAGCACCATGAGACAGCTTGAAGGCGTGGAGGTGCTGATTGAGCCGCGCTCCCCGAAGGAAGGGAAGCTGAATCCACTAGTCGCTCGAACTCTAGCAGTAGTGAGAAAGGGAAGAATTCCTGTCAGGATGGGCAACACGGCTAACGTGAGCGTTGACCTAGAAGCCGGGACACAGCTCGCCCGAGTCTACGCTCTAACCGAAGAGGTGAACCCTATGAGCCCCCTCCAGTTTGTACCGTCTACAGAGGGAGATTGGACAGTGACGGTCTCTGCCATGGCCGCTGTCGCGGGTGACACCAACGCGGGGCGAGAACTACGAGAGAAGTGTCAGTTGGACGTATCCCAATACTCCAAACGGGAGGTGTCCCAGGTGGAAGAGCTACTTCAAGAGCATCAGGCGTCCTTTGCCCGGCATGACACCGACTTTGGGTGCACCACCAGTATCAAGCACGAAATCCCCACCGGTGACACTGCTCCTATCCGTGAAAGGTACCGCCAAATTCCTCCCCAGCAATACCAAGAAGTGAAAAATCTCCTGAATTCCATGTTACACGCGGGAGTGGTACGAGAAAGCCAGAGCCCCTGGGCGGCACCGGTAGTGTTAGTCAAGAAGAAGGACGGATCCCTGAGATTCTGTGTGGACTACCGCCGTTTGAATGCTTGCACCATCCGGGACTCGTACCCTTTGCCAAGGATCGAAGAATCCCTGACAGCCCTGAAGAAAGCCAAATACTTCTCTTCGTTGGATCTGGCCAGCGGATATTGGCAGGTACCTATGCATGAGAAAGATAGAGAGAAGACTGCTTTCATCTTACCCATGGGCCTGTACGAGTTCGACCGGATGCCCTTTGGTCTGAACAACGTGCCGGGGACTTTCCAGCGGCTGATGGAGCGCTGCTTGGGAGACTTCAACTTCGACTTCACCCTCATCTACCTGGACGACATTGTAGTCTATTCGGCCACATTTGAAGAACACCTGCAGCAGCTGGGCCGTGTGTTCAGTAGGTTGAGAGAACATGGCCTGAAGTTGAAACCCAGCAAGTGCCGTCTTCTGCAGCCCGAGATCAATTACCTGGGCCACCGGATCTCAGCCGAAGGTGTTCAGCCGTCTTCAGAGAAGATAGCCGCCGTACGGGATTGGCCGCAGCCCACAAACGTCAAGGAGGTCAGGGCTTTCCTGGGGTTGGCCGGCTACTACCGCCGGTTCGTCAAAAACTTCGCCCGACTTGCTGCACCCTTGCATGACCTGCTTCGAGGGACCACCAACAGCCCCAGAGGACGACCCATCAGCTGGGGACCCAGCCAGGAAGAGTCCTTCCAAGCCCTAAAGAGTGTCTTAACGTCTCCCCCCATCCTGGCATATGCGGACTACAACCTGCCCTTTCAACTACACACCGATGCCAGTCTACAGGGTCTAGGGGCAGTACTCTCACAGGTACAAGAAGGCAAGGAACGGGCCATAGCCTATGCCAGTCGGTCCCTACATGAGGGCGAGAAGAACCCCACCAATTATAGCTCGTTCCGGCTGGAGCTGTTGGCCCTAACGTGGGCTATGGCGGAGAAATTTGCAGGGTACCTCACGGGGACCGAAGTACTAGTCCTGACCGATAACAACCCGTTGGCCCACTTAGAAAATGCGAAGCTCTGAGTCATGGAGCAGCGTTGGATGGCTCGGCTCTCCAAGTTCAATTACAAGATCAAATATAGGGCTGGAGCTGAGAATCAAAATGCGGACAGCCTGTCTAGAGTGTCATACCCCTTACTCAACCGAGACCGGGATGAAGAATTAGAAGGGGACGAGACGCCTGACTTTGCAAAGCTCGCCCAACAGATGGTGGATTACCGCCAGTTCGTTGTGGGCGAAGCTGGAACTCCAGTGGGAGTCGCCTTGCCACCCCAGGAGTGGTGCAGGATCCAGGACCAGAACCCTGAATGGGCTCTACTCAAACAATGGGTGAAGCGGCAGCAGAAGCCTCCCGCCGATATACGGGCACGACTGTCTACCGGGACCTTGACCCTGCTCAGTCAGTGGGACCGGCTGATTCTGAGAGAAGGAGTGCTATACCGGAAGGTTCTCTTGTCGCACATGCTGGAGGAATGCACACAAGTTGTGGTGCCTGATCAATTGGCCCGTGAGATGGTGGCCCAAGCCCACAAAAGGAATGGACACTTCGGAATAGACAAGACCTTTCGGTGGATTCAACAGTCCATCTATTGTCCGGGGCTCCGCAAGCTGGTTGAAGACGTCTGCCAGACTTGTCGCACCTGCGAACTACACAAGTCCCCTGAGCAGCGTGCACCTGTTCAGACAATTAAAACATCCAGGCCCCTTGAGCTGTTGATGGTGGACTATCTGCTGATTGGGACGGCGAGCAGTGGCTATCAGTACTGTCTAGTCATGGTGGATCACTTCACAAAATTCGCTGTCGCTGTCGCTACCAAAGACCAGACGGCTGAATCGGCTGCTCGGGCCATCTGTCGACAGTTCATCCATGTCTACGGGTGCCCGGAGAGGTTGCACTCCGACCAGGGGGCTTGTTTCGAAGGCCGAGTCATCGAAGAGCTGCATCGGATGTATGGGATCCAGAAGTCGAGGACCACTCCTTACCACCCACAAGGGAACGGTGCATGTGAACGCTTCAACCGGACCCTACTCCAGCTGATCCACACCTTGGCTGATGATAAGAAAGACCAATGGCCCCAATTCCTTCCTGATCTAGTATGGGCCTACAACAACCAGGTCCACTCTGTGACTGGCTACACCCCACACACCCTTCTCTTTGGCCGCCCCGGAAAAGGGGTCCATGACCTGAACCTATTCCGCCCTGGAGATGATGTCTGCCATAACTACCCCTCCTGGCTAAATGCTCACCGACAGAAGATGGAGACTGTACACCGGCTGGTGAGCCAACAAATCCGGGGCCAGATACATGTTGACCCACTCCCCGTGCAAGAGCAGCCCTTGAAGTTGGGACAGCTAGTCCTGCTCCGTATCAAGAAGCCCCAAGGGAAACTTCGAGCCAAGTGGGAGACTGAGGTCTACCAGGTAATCGAACGCCCCTACCCCAACGGGCATGTATACCGAGTGCGGGGTGAAGACAGTCGCAGCATCCGCACTGTGCACCGAAATATGTTGCGTCCCTGCCGATCCCAGCCTGACTCCCCTACCACAGTACCCGGAGGGGGTGACACTACCAACACGACTGACGTCACGGACGTTTCCCAGCATAGTGATCACATTGACTCTGAGATCGGTGACCCACCTACACAACCCAGTTCTTCCCCCGGAGTGCTGACTGAAGTGTGGCGTAAAGACAGTGACAGGGAGGGGAACAACCGACCCTTGAGACGCACTGACCGCACCACTGCTGGGATCCCGCCCGGGCGGTCTTACAGGGACCAGTATGTATGGCCCACTTCTCAACCAACCCCTGTGACATCTGCAGTCATCGCTGCCTGGGAACCGACGGTAGTTGACAGGGACTGCCAACCTTTAAGTGGGGGGGTATGTAATGGGATCAACAATTCAGACTGCATCATTAATGTAGAAATGGATTTGAATACTGTTTCAGCAATTGCCCACAAGGGGGCAGTGTCAGACTGTGCAATCACAAACACAGAGCTGGGAAATCCCCTACTGCAGCTTGTGTGTGAAAACCAGGAAGAAAAAAAAGTGCGGGAAGGTTGTTCAGCTCCAGAGCTCAGCCAGAGGAGAGCTGCGTGTGGTCTCCCTAAACAGAGGGCTCTTTTGCCACTGGAGTCTTGGAGAAATCACCCTGTGGAAGTGGTTTCTGCCATTCCCGGTCTGCAGGACTTTGTTTTCACCAAGGATCTAACCGGACTGCAGAGCATCGCAACCAGAGTGTAAGTGCAGGGGCTGTGACCTCCCTTCTTCTGCTCGGCGTGCCCCGGGACTAAAAGACTGATTATAATCCGTTACCAGCGGGGGAAGATCAAAGGAAAAGACCGAGGAGCTGCATCCCTTCAGCGCTGCACCGGGACCCATCATCGTGAGACTCCAGGCCTGCGACGTGGGAGCGGCATCTTCTTCCGGGATAGACTGGTACGTGATTGTAGGGAAAGTTAGGGAAAGTTGCCGCCATTTCTTTGTTGTTGTTTTTCCTTTCTTCTTGCTGCGTACCCGGAAGGAGTGAAAATCCAGGGACTCCACTATACTCATGTGCGCAGATAGTTCGGTTGATTGTATTATAAATATGTTTCCTAGTAAAGAAATGTTACTACCGGTAAAATCTGAGTATGGGGATTTTGTTGGAATAGAGCATACACACACACCCGCGGCCCTACCACCGGTCGCTTCACCTGCACAATGTATGGAGATTGTGCAGGGGCCGTGCGCACGTGGCGTCTTAGAGCGCAGCGCTTCAGCTGCTGCCCGGAGCGCGCGTTCTAAGAAGTGACATGTCACTTCTTCCGTGCGCTTTGCCAGCAGCTCCTGCTCTGTCTATGGCAGGAGCTGCAGGCAGAGCGCATGGAATCGGCTTTTTTTTTTGAGAGCCGTTTTTTTTTTTAACTACGGACATTTTCTGCAGCGATTTGAAGCGCACGTGTGCTCTTCAGAAATTTCTGCAGTGACTGTACGCAATGTGCGCACATAGCCTAAAATTCCTGGGACATTCACATGTTCCTCTTCAAACGTGGTGTACTTAATCCTGTGCACTATATGTCCTATTGGGGGCCTCTATGTTGGAGAAACAGGACAGAGACTGAGAGCAAGGATGAGAGCTCACCACCACACAATTACAGACAAAAAATTCATTTATCTGTGGCCAAACATTTCTGCGCTTCAGGACACAACATAAACCATATGAAAGTTGTCATATTAAAAGGCAACTTCAGATCACAGAGCCATCGCAGGGTCTGGCAATACAAATTCATCACAATGTTTAGCTCTGTGGACACAGGACTCAATCTGTCAGGAGGATTCATGGCCCATTACAAAATCTGAGGAGTCATTCCAGAGACTCACCAGACCTCTGATCCTGCATGGATATTGGGACAATAAAACTCACACCACTAATCAAAGCTAATTAACAGTTCACTTTCTAAGCGCAGTGTTTTTTTTATAAATGTCTTTTATTATGCCATCCCTCTGCTCTGTTTGTGCATATGTAAGGGGTGGGCAGACCCCTTACAAGGAGGTAGTGCCCCCTGGACATAGTTAACATAGATGTTATTTAATAAAAATGTTTTATTGTAATTGCACTGTTTTTAGTGGGTTCCCCTAGTGGCCGGGTGGGAGGGCTGTCCCCATGGGAACGGGGTAAAGGAAAGGAGGAGCCGGCAGAAGAAAGGGGAGGGAGAAAAAGAGTTGTTTAGGAAAAAGCTAGAACCAGGAGGCAGTTGAGTCCGGGACGGGAGAGAAGAAGCAGAAGGGGCAGAGTGTGGGAACTGGGTGAACAGGAAAGCCGGAGAGAAGAGGAGAAAGAGTAGCCTCAAGTGCGAAGCAAGACTGGTGTGGGTCCAGTCTGTGTTAGCCGGAGTGGGAGCCAGGTGAAGTTGATTAGCCGGGCACATCCCCACTGGAGGAGACGTCAGGAACAGGTTTTTCCCCTAGTAAAGTGTGAAGTCATCTACTGTGTTGTGCCTCTGTGATGGAAAAGTGCTCAATAAACAAGCCTGCTGGTTCAATTGATCCACGTCTACAGAGTCTTTGTGCAACTGACGGCGGCATCTACACTACCACACTCTGCCCCACCAAGTCACCTCCCGTCCCAATAGTGACGGCGGAGCCGGGGGTTAGCCTGAGCGAAACCGGGGCCACGACTACAAACCCCGAGGCACCCCTGGCACCCCGTTACACATATATTTGTGTTTCTTCAGATATTTTGTCATACCATGCCTGATGAAGGGACCTGAGATGTCTCGAAAGCTTGCTTTGTAACATCACATTATTTTATTTTAGTTAGCCATTAAAAGGTATCACAAGAATATAATTTTGTTCCTCTCACTGAGAACATTCAACAAAATATGGTAACACAGGAGGTTTTTGAATGGCAATACACTCTTATACTGGTACTCCATCTAGTGGATATTCCCAGTAGGACAATTACAGATATTTAAAAAAAAAAAAAAAAAAAAAAAACCCGACATCAACAGTTAAGCATCAATTCACCCAACCAACACTAAAGGGCCTGGCTGCAAACTATATAAAAATGGAAAAATGTGCAATAAAAAATGAAAATGATATATAAAATACTTTAGGTATTGGTCCATATTTTGGCCAAAATACGCAAGATCGCAACCCGCATCAAGTGTCTTCACTCAGTTCAATTTTGGTTGGGTGAACTGGCGTGTCTGTCCTGTGGGGTGCATTTATATAGTGCTTTGCAGCCCTTCCCTCCCTAATCAAATAGTGCAGATGTCATTAATAAGCTGTAAGCCAAACACTGAGCATCACATGTACCTGTAAAACTGGCCCCCTACACAAGCCTTATCTGTATGCACGTTTAATAATAGCAGCCGCCACCTCCTCCATGAATTGTCAGATGTTCATCTGTATTTTGTACTTGTGCTGCCCCCACCCTTATCATGGGGAGGCCTGTTGCATCCTGCTAGTGCATTTGTAATCTGGCCTTGTGTTGGCAATGGCTGTTTCTTTTTATATGATGTTTTTTCCAATTTATCATTGAAAAAGGAAGAGGTAGCGCATATGAGAAGCACCCGTGGGCTGAAATTATATTAATATAATAAGGGTTTGCTCACCTGATGAGGTTGTGCACCCTCGTACAACCCCGGTGGTAGATAGATAATTCCTCCGGAGTAGAGGTTGTCTCCGCTGACGTTACCGTTGTTATGCTGAATGAATCCGGATTTGGTATTGCTGCTGGCTCCTGAGATTCACCGGCACCTTGGATCCTGGAGCACCTGTGCGATCCTCCGTCCTTCAGCTAAATGATTCGAGTAAGACTTGGCAGGTCCTGTTCCTCTAAGCAGCTCTAACCAAATTACCTTGTCGGGAGTGTGCATATAGTGGATTAGAATTTTCGGTCTGGTTGAGCGCTAATGAAAGGGCTGCCAGTCTTGTAAGGTGAATTGCTTTATTATTAATAGTAATAAAAAAGCTCCTGTTTTACACAACGCGTTTCAGCAAAATCTCTGTTGCTTTCCTCAGGTAACCTGAGGAAAGCAACAGATTTTGCTGAAACGCGTTGTGTAAAACAGGAGCTTTTTTATTACTATTAATAATAAAGCAATTCACCTTACAAGACTGGCAGCCCTTTCATTAGTGCTCAACCAGACTGAAAATTCTAATCCACTATTTTTCCAATTTATGTCCTTTTTTCTGTGAGCTGTTGGGGTATCTGTTTTGTAGGGTGTATTTACGTAGTGCTCGGTAGCCCACCTGATCCAATAGTATGGGCGCCATCAATTGGCTGTAAGACATACATCGCTCGTACCTGTGTGACTGGCGCACTATGCAAACCTTAGATGTGTGGATGTTTAATTCTAGCATCCACCTCCTCCATAGGTAGGCATGAGCGAACCCGAGCTATAAAGTTTCGGGTTTGTACCGGATACTCAAACCCGAACACGGACCTGTAGGTTCATGGTCGGGTTTGGTTTTCGGATGTTGAATAAAATTTGTTGAAAAACTGCAGCACAGCCAATCAACAAGCTTTTCGACTGTAGGCACTTCTGCAGCCATCACAAGCATGCCGAGTATTGGCATGGCTGTGATTGGCCAGTGTACCACGTAACCTGGCTTATATTACTGCAAGATCGCAGGTGGCGCCGCCATTGAGCTCTGACTAGCATAGGGACAGGATACTGCTTGAGTGAGCAACAGTGTTAGGTTGCTCTTCTCTCTGCATACTCATAAAACAGGATTTGTGTGAGCACTCTACCCCCACAGAGCCTGGTGCACTCTTAAAAAGACTATGTGACCACTCTGCACCAAGCTCTATGGGGGTCCTCTTAAAAAAAAAAAGTTTCTGTGGGGGCACTCTTAAAATTTGGCTCTGGAAATCTAAAAACAAGCTCTGTAGGGGCACTCTTAAAATCTTGGCTTTGTGGGGTAACCCTGATAACAGGCTGTGACGGCACTCTTAAAATTCTGACTATGTGGGGGAACTCTTTAAAACTTTGGCTGAGGAGGCAGTCTTACATTTTATTTTATTAATTTACATCCATGATTGCTATGGTGACAAAACCTTTTGTCATTTCCCTATCCACATTTGCTTGCAGGGCAATTGTCCTGCTCTTACCTCTATTCTGCTTCCTTTTGCAGTCACCTAGCCCTTGCTGCAACCATTTTCCAGCAGAAAAGTTTGGGTCCCTATTGACTTCTATGTGTTTGGGGGTCAAGTTCAGGTACCAAACCAAACTTTTAACTACAGTTCGGCAGAACCCAAACAACCACGGGACCGCTCATTCATAGTTATGAGTGACTGTTTCATCAGTAGTTTGCACCTGTGCTGCCCCCACCGTTATCATCGGTGCCTGCTGCATTTTGCTAGGGCGTTTGTAATCTGACATTGTGTTGAGTAATGGCTGTTTCTTTTTCTGTTTCTTTAATTTGTGTCCTCTTTCTTTCAGCCATTTCAGAATTGGGCTCTTTCTAAGCTGCAAATGCTCAGTGGCAAAGATGCTTTTATGGAGGACGCATGACAGTATGCAGTATGATCTGATGTAGGAAAAATGGTAAAGACATCTGTGAGTAATTTATCTTAAAGGGACTTAAACCCCTTTGTATTGATCTCTAAGCCCTCCTCTTCAGCCCGACAGTGGTCTGTTACTGTTTATGTATGATGCTTCTTGTCGGCACTCCCTCAGGTGCTTCTAGACGACATTTCTTAAGAGGCATTGTGCTCTGGCTTCTCTGTCAGCACTGTATCCAGCTCATACACACCCGTCTCTGCGCTTGCCCACTCCACCTTGAAAGAGTCATTGTAAGACTCCAATAGTCTCAAAATGGCAAAGTCACTGCAAAGTTTTCCTTTCCTCTTGCTCACTGTAGCTAGTATGCAGACATCTCAAACGTCAAGGTGGGTAAATTACTACCAGTCTTGTTTTTCCTGCCGTCTGCACATAGAATGCTGCTAACTCAAAACACTCCTAGTCTCAACATTGCAGCAATATTTACAGAATCTCATGCGTTCACATGTCTGACAATCACCCACCCAATGCCCAGTGTTAACAGTGTCTACATCGTATGCAGAATTATTAGGCAAGTTGTATTTTAGAGGATTTTCTTTATTATTGATCAACAACTATGTTCTCAATCAACCCAAAAGGCTCATAAATATCAAAGCTTAATATTTTTGGAAGTTGGAGTGGTTTTTTTTTAGATTTGGCTATCTTAGGAGGATATCTGTTTGTGCAGGTAACTATCACTGTGCAGAATTATTAGGCAACTTAATAAAAAACAAATATATTCCCATCTCACTTGTTTTCACCAGGCAAACCAATATAACTTCACAAAATTTAGAAATAAACATTTCAGACATGCAAAAACAAAACCCAAAAATTAGTGACCAATATAGACACCTTTCTTTATGACACTCAACAGCCTGCCATCCATAGATTCTGTCAGTTGCTTGCTCTGTTTACGATCAACATTGCGTGCAGCAGCCACAACAGCAACCCAGGCACTGTTCCGAGAGGTGTAATGTTTTCCCTCCCTGCCGAGCTCACATTTTATGAGGGACCACATGTTCTCTATAGGGTTCAGATCAGGTGAACAAGGGGGCTATGTCATTATTTTTTCATCTTTACACCTTTACTGTCCAGCCACCCTGTAGAGTAGTTGGATGCATGTGATGGAGCATTGTCCTGCATGAAAAGCATGTTTTTCTTTAACGATACCGACTTCTTCCTGTACAACTGCTTGAAGAAGTTGTCTTCCAGAACCTGGCAGTAGGTCTGGGAGTTGAGCTTCACTCCATCCTCAACCCGAAAAGGTCCCACAAGTTCATCTTTGATGATACCAGCCCATACCAGTACCCCACCTCCACCTTGCTGACGTCTGAGTGTCGCTCTCTGTCCTTTACTGATCTAGGTTCTGGCACATTCATCTGGCCCATCAAGAGTCACTCTCATTTCATCAGTCCATAAAACCTTTGAAAAATCAGTCTTAAAATATTTCTTGGCCCAGTCTTGACGTTTTATCTTAAGCTTCTTGTTCAAAGGTGGTCATTTTTCAGCCTTCCTTACCTTGGCCATGTCCCTGAGTATAGTACACCTTGTGCTTTTTGATACTCCAGTAACGTTGCAGCTCTGAAATATGGCCAATCTGGTGGCAAATGGCATCTTCACGCTTGATTTTCCTCAATTCATGGGCAGTTATTTTGAGCCTTTTTTGCCCAACACGCTTCTTACGACCCTGTTGGCTATTTTCCATGAAACGCTTGATTGTTCGGTGATCACGCTTCAAAAGTTTGGTAATTTCAAGAATGCTGCATCCCTTTGCAAGACATCTCACAATTTTGGACTTTTCAGAGCCCATCAAATCTCTCTTCTGACCCATTTTGCCAAAGGAAAGGAAGTTGCCTAATAATTAAGCACACCTTATATAGGGTGTTGATGTCATTACACCACACCCCTCCTCATTACAGAGATGCACATCACCTAATTTACTTAATTGGTAGTTGGCTCTCAAGCTTATACAGCTTGGAGTAGGACAACATGTATAACAAGTATCATGTGATCAAAATACTCATTTGCCTAATAATTCTGCACACAGTGTATTCCCACTGTTTTCTCTATAAGACATATAGCATTGGATGCTAATGACACTCGGCTCAGTCTCTGCTGCGAGCCTGATCAGAGTCAGTCATTCTACTGTGCTTTGATTCTCTTGCATGTGAGAATAGGATCACAGGTGCAGAGAAGATGGGAGAGATTAATTTCTCCATCTTCTCCATTGCCTGTCTGCACGTACTGTATATCAGATGACATCAGAATGTAGTCCAATGCTTCACAAGCACTCATAGACTTGTATGGTTGCACGTGATCAGATTAACAGTCACTCTTCAATGTAAGTCTGTGAGGGCCCCTTTTTGGCTCCCATAGACTTGCATTGAGAGCTTGTGACATAACTTCTAACTAACGGACAATTCAGAGGTTGTAGTCACAAGATGGCGTTGGAAAAAGGTGAAGATGCTGGAGGGTGAGTATATTACTAGGGGCAGGGACCTTAGATTAGTAGCACCACTCCATCAGTGAGAAAAACAAAATGCTGGAATGGTGCATTAAATGTGTGTGTTTTATGTACATGTTATTTATTGTAAGTGTGTTAATATACTCTCCTAGCACTGCTCTCTCCAGTGTCCAGCTATTGAGTGACGTCACTGTAGCTGCGACTAGCCGGCTCACTGTAAGCTCTGTATGAGCCGAAAGTCTCTTTTAAAATTTAAGTCTAAATGCCACTTTACACGCTGCGATATCGTTACCGATATCGCTAGCGTGCGTACCCGCCCCCATCAGTTGTTTCGACACGGGCAAATCACTGCCCGTGGTGCACAACATCGCTCAGACCCGTCACACTACTTACCTGCCTAGCAACATCGCTAGGCGGTTTGTTCGGCGTCACAGCGACGTCACTAAGCGGGCGCCCAATAGAAGCGGAGGGGCGGAGATGCGCGGGACGTAACATCCCGCCCACCTCCTTCCTTCCTCATTGCCAGCAGCCGCAGGTAAGGTGAGGTTCCTCGTTCCTGCGGTGTCACACATAGCGATGTGTGCTGCCGCAGGAACGACGAACTACATCGTACACGCAGCAGCAACGATAATTGGCAATATAGGGGCGTGTCACCGATTAGCGATTTTGCACGTTTTTGCGACGATGCAAAATCGCTCATAGGTGTCACACGCAACGACATCGCTAAAGCGTCCAGATGTGCGTCACAAATTCCGTGACCCCGAGATCACTTGAGCGATGTCGTAGCGTGTAAAGCGGCCTTTACTCAGTGGTCCACCTCTGCCACCCATAAAGATGGACACACTAGACCTCATCTTCACCCGCCTCTGCTCTCTATCTGACCTCACAACCTCCTCTCTCCTCCTATCTGACCACAACCTACTGACCTGCCCCCCCCCGTCTAGCACCTAGCACACACCCGCAGAAACCTTGCACATCTCAACATGCACACCTTCTCTAACTCTATCCTACCTCTATCCTCCATATCTTCTCTCCATGACACACAGTGCCACCATTTTCTACAACACTACTCTCACATCAGCTATTGATTCAGTCGCCCCTCTCATGCACGGGAGAGCGAGACGAATCAATAGACAACCCTGGCACAACAGCCTAACTAAAAAGCTTTGGCAACTGTCTAGGGCTGCTGAGCGGCGGTGGAAGAAAATGCACTCCCAGGAAGATTTCACCACATTCAAAAATGCAATTCACGAAGGGGGGCGTGGCTGGACATGGCTGAGTGAGGACGTGCTCTGTGTCAGCTCCATAGCACAAATCTCAACTCCACCGGCATCCGTCTGCTATCATGGGCAAAACAAACACCAGAAGGTCCAGGACCTGCCCCTCCACCTGCCCAACACCCCAGGGACCCGATCTCACGGCCTACCTCTCTGAGACGAGGAGCCTGTCAGCTGAAGCTCCCACGCGGCCTGCATGGGAGATGGAGGAGATAGCTGCGAGCCATGCGGGAGGAGGAACAAAAGGCTACCACAAAGCGAAAACGGCCGAGGACACCGTGCACCGAGGCGCACTGGGTGAGTGCCAGGATGCACTGAAGGGAGCCCTGACCCAGGATCCAGAGGGAAGTGGTGATCCCGGGGCCCCATTGCAAGATTGCAGGACATTGTACAGCATGCAGGATCCCGGCCGGGAGGGGTGATGGACGCCTCGCCTGGATCAATGCCTGGCTGTGCGGGAGCAGCGCGGGGTGTGGGGGATCACCCCTGGAAAGCCCCCGGTTCAGCAACCTCATTCCTTACCTGCCTCTGCTGGGGCCCGAGGTGACGGAGGCTCTTTGGCCTTCGCGGGGGGGGTGCTACTTCGGGGCCTATGGGTGCAGCCCCCCTCCCTCCCTCCCTCCCTCAGGGGCCTTGGAGATACCCTCATGGACACTACCGGGGGGGACTCCCACTCCTGGACAGTCCCCACAGTGGTCTACAGGCTCATCCTGGGGGGGTAGCCCTCCTTCAGACCCTCTAACATTACTGGAAACGCAGCATGGTTACACTCAGGAGGGTCCCAGACTCCAGTGGCATGCCCCTCAGCAAGCAACTCTTGTCCCCCTGAGAGAGAGACCATACCTACCCAGTGGCCCTCAATGGACATACCCTGCAACCCCACATGGCACATATCAGGGCCCCCCCCTGCCTCCCCCAATGTCTCCTATGGGGGAGGTCTGGCCGGCCTCTTTGGCAGATCTTCTCGCACTTCTGCAGGCTATACCCACCAAAAGTGATATTATGGCCCTGGCAAACCAGGTGGTGGCGGAGTGTAAGCAGGAGTTCGCTCAATTTCGATCAGACCTCTCCTCCCTCACCTCCAGGGTGGATTACCTCACCTCTTTCCAAGCTTTCAATACTGCCTCTATTCACTCTCTCCAAAGTAAGACGCAAGACCAAGCCA